>NW_022317518.1:0-3543 GCF_002776525.5 Piliocolobus tephrosceles
TTCTTTCTTTCTTTCTTTTTTTTCTTATTTTATCATACTCTAATTGTAGGTTAATGCAACTCAAACAATTTCCTGGTTTTTTCATGATCAAAAAATAGATACCATGACCATGTGCCACTTCCATACCAGTTTCAACAGACCATGCTCTCTGTAAATGAAATAATTTTCTTTTTTTCCATTCCCCATCTCTGGCAACCATGCAGATTATACCTTTGCTTTCCTAGATTATTTCCAGAGACAAAGCTACAATGCTAAATGTGTCCTAGAAGAAGCGTTGTCTTTGAAAAAATAATTTTTTATGCAAGAGGTAAAAAAATAAAAATTGTAGTGTAGGAAGTTGCCAAAGAACAAAATGAATTTCCTACTTAGCTTCATTTTTAAATAAAATACTTGGTTTCCATACTTCTAAGAAGACAGGATTTTACTTTTTAGAAACTAATAAAAAATACTGACAGCAAGCGGTGGTGTATTAAGGGTGGAGGAAAGAGGAAACGTCTTATATTGTACAGGGGATAAGAAAATGGATTCGTAGTAGATAATTTAAAAATAGTAATACTGACTAAATGTCAAACCAACCTGGTTCAACTTTTATGTAACAAAGTTGTGAGGTGTTTTTCAGTTGTCATGGATCCTGCAGGCTGAAGGTCACGTAACTTGAGCATGCCCAGAGGGACAAAGCGTGCAACCACAGGCGGAACCTAAGTGCTCTGATGGGAGAGTGGGGACTGAATTAAGAAGCAGAAACCCCATGGCAGGATCCAGGATCCAATCAGATCGAGCCCTGGCTTGGATCAAGCCCAAGGAACAATCAGATCATGCCTCATTGCCCTGTGCTTGTAAAATGTCACCCAGCCCCTAGCTCTGGGAGACAGATTTGAGTGTTTTCTTCTGTCCTTTTGCCAGTCCACTTGCAATAAACCTTTCTCACTGCAAAACCCAGTGCTTCAGTATTGATGGATATCCATTGTGTGCAGGCAACCAGGCCTAGTTTGAGTCAGTGGCAACTGTAGTAAAACAGTGCCAGTGATAAAATTCTTATTCACTCTGGGAAGACTATACCTACCACACTACTTGTTATCAATGGTTCCAATTTGATAATCTCAAAAGGTGGATATGGAAAATATTCTTCTGATTTATATTTAGACAATGACAGTGGTCAGTGATCTGTGGAGGGTTACTGGGGTGTATGTTAGGTGACCTTATTCACAAAGATTGCTTAGGTCATATAAAGCATATTTTCGCAGTGAAAAGCATCATATATGGTCTTTTTAAATATCATATGCATATACAAAATATAGTTAACTTAATTTGTCCTGGGCACATATTTTAGGTTCAATTTTTGCTAATGGACTTGTCCTTGACGGTATAGCAAGGCAATATCATTTCATGCTTAACAAAAATAACCTACCTTCGTCAATAATAGTTGATCCAATGGTTCAAGAAAGACTTCACAAAATATATTGAGAGATGACTAAATTTTTTTGTCCATTTACTATGAGACATCACTCCTAATTCATATGCCATTTTATAGTAGTTGAAAAATGTATAATACATTCATAAATTAAATACCACTCCAACTAAGAATAATCAATCAAAAATGACAGCTGATTGATTTCTTTTGTAAATGAGAATATACTTATTGTTTAATTGATTTCAATATGCTCAAAAGGTGATTTGAAAGTCATATATTCAAAAGAATATTGCTGCTGTTTTAGTGAGAATTTTAAAAGTTCAGAACTGTGACTCATTGACTGACTGGAGATTTTTTTTTTCCTGTCAAGAGCAGGAAATTTATAATATAGTCACTTACAATAAGAAAAAACTTAAACTTAACTGAGGAAGAAGTCTCAGCTTTTAATTTTATCAACACTTTCTTCCCAGCTGTTTTGGAGTTTGAATCAAATTATTTCTTTTGAATGAAATGTAGAATGCTTTCTATATCATGAAAAAAAACTATGAGAAAATCTCCCTTGAGTCCTATGATTACAGAATTTAGGTAGCATAATAGGCAAGAAGCAGATGGGTTCACAATGCAAGAATACTTCTAAATAAACATTAATACAAGTTGGAATAAAATTCTTACTAAAAATGCCATTTTAACTATGTTAACTGTTGTTGACTTTGCTACTTAAAACTATTTCACAGATTCTCAAAAAGGGAAAAAAATCATTAGTACAGAATATGATGAATGTATGGCATTAACTCTATTACTCACAATAAAGTCATTTCCTAGAAAAAAAAAATGAATAGTGTTTTGGTTTCATGAGACATAGCCTATAAATATTATTTTTAATTGCTCTTGTGATATTTGAGTACAGTTATTACATGTATCTCCTCATATTCTCATTCTAAAATATGTTTGTTCATTTATATGATAGCCTATTGCATAAGGGTCTACACTAAGGATATTTTTCTTCTGGCTTGGTAATCATAAGTGTTTAATTGGCCATTTGAAAATGCTAGTTATTTCTGTAGTGAACTAAGCTAAGGCGTAATGGTTAAAGATCTCTCTCTCTATATATATATATATGTACACACATATAGATATAGTGAGAGAGAGACAGAGATGGGGGGGGAGAGAGAGAGAGATAGCTTTTAATGTCTTCGAAGACATATTACTACACATGCAGATAAAATGATATGAAATATATTTCTTACTCTGATAGAGGATTACATTATTATTATAATCATATTATTATTATAATCATATGTTGCATTTTTGCCAGGAATGATTTTCATAAATGACTGACTTAGGTTAGGTCTTTATAACATAGAATAGCAGGACAGAAATGCATACTCCTTCTTACCTCATCTTCTATAATCAGGTCTAGTAGAAATATTTGTAGGAAAGGTTTGAAAATCTAGCTTTCATATTTGCCTCCATAGCTACTTTGGCAGGATGTTACTTATCAGCCCTGCACCCATTTTCCCAATGGTAAAATGTGATGAATTATACATTTTGCACCACAAGTTTGTGAGCAGTAAATAAGTTATAACACATGGCATATTTTGTGTGGTCAGCATTTCAAGTAATATTAATTGCTTCACCCTTATTAGCATAAAAATATAATGTGTTTTTAAATTCAGCAAAATAAAATTTTAATTTTTAATCTTAAAACTCACTATTCTTTTGTATCTACACCAGTGTCTTCCCTCACCTTAACATTCAATTCCTTAAATATTTTTTCACTTAATGGGAATTTTCTGAGCTATGCCTATGAGCTATGCCTGAGTTCTATGCTCTGATGTCTAATTTGTTTCTTCATAATAAATGTAGAATTTTGAGATTTTAGGCATAAAATGTGAGTTATTTTGTTGTAGACAACAAAATAGGCTAAAGTGATTTGCCTAAAGTTATGCAAATGGTGAGGGGTATATTTTAAATTCAAACCAGTGTTATTTTGTTTCTTCATGCCATTGTTTTACATATATATATATATATAGTTACTATATATATATATATAGTTTTTTTAAGATGGAGTCTCGCTCTGTCGCCCAGGCTGGAGTGCAGTGGCCGGATCTCAGCTCACTGCAAGCTCCGCC
>NW_022317518.1:3643-5962 GCF_002776525.5 Piliocolobus tephrosceles
GCCGAGGCTGGAGTGCAGTGGCCGGATCTCAGCTCACTGCAAGCTCCGCCTCCCGGGTTCACGCCATTCTCCTGCCTCAGCCTCCTGAGTAGCTGGGACTACAGGCGCCCACCACCTCGCCCGGCTAGTTTTTTTTTTTTTTTTTTTTTTTTTTGTATTTTTTAGTAGAGACAGGGTTTCACCGTGTTCGTCAGGATGGTCTCGATCTCCTGACCTCGTGATCTACCCATCTTGGCCTCCCAAAGTGCTGGGATTACAGGCTTGAGCCACCGCGCCCGGCCTCCATCAATATATTTTATAAATGTCTTAAATATTATTTTTCTCCAGTGACATGCCAAGATATGAGAGAATCACACTAAGAAAATTAAAATACACTGTAGATGTTGGATTCCAAGTCACATAGAGTAGTTGTTTACCTGATATAGCAATCCTATCTTCAAAATATAAGTTCTGAAAGTTATAGCTATGATATGGATAGATGATATTGGCCTTAAAAAAGCTTGAGGGAATTACAATATTTTTGAATTTCATTACTGATGCACTTTCCCCTTATCCCTACCCCTGCTTGAAGAGTAATACTCATTGTTTTATCACTTTGATATAAATTGAAATATTTTTCTCATTAAAAATTAGCACATGATCACTAAATTAAATACATCAATAAGTGTCTAAACATACATACACTTGGCTCATATGACATGCACTCACAAGTGCAACTGAAAATTGCACTTATTTAAAAGTGACTTATACTATAAAGCATGAGATTACTATATGCTTTTGAGAGTGCATTTTTTGCGTGAATCTATCATTTTACATAGTATATTAATCATATACAAATAATACATATACAGACAGTCACACACACCGTCCTCTACATAAACGTTTCTAAACATGTGTGATTTTATCCTTACAGTGAATTATTGAAAAAGAAATTTCTATCTCTGTTATATAACAATTTTTAAAGCATTAAATAAATGTTATCTCCTAAAAGTTGGTACCAATTTACATTTCCTTATATGTCTAATAAATTTACTGCTCTGATGATATTTATTTATTTCTCTATTGCTATTACCTACAGTTGGAAGCTAATAGTCATATCTAAACTTTTTTTTAATAATAGCTTTTTCCTATTTTAAATGGAGGTGTACTTTCAAGGAAGAAATACTTCTATTTCTCCATAAATATTTTTCTATTCTGATTCTCAAACTTCCCTTTAAACAATAGCACTAGAATTCTTGTTTTTCAATTTATAAAATGTTACATTGTCAAAATGAGGTGCCTGAATCTGGGGGAAGACAGTGTGACGGAATCGCACCTACTTCTTACTTCTCTATAGATTGAGTCAGATAATTCTCAGAAAGCACATACATATTTTCATAAATATGAAGTATTGTGTTTTATGTGCTTTGTTAGCTTGTTGTTGTTTGATTTTAAAGCTGTAATTGACTATGTATCTTACGTATTGAGTTTTTAGGTATATATTATGGAAAATTCTAGATCATTCTATACTAGAACAAAAACGAAGTTAGTTTTAGATGTTTTAACAAATAATAAAGCATTTGACTTACAGCTGTACCACGAACAAACAAATAAATAAGTAAAACACACCCCATGGTGTACAAAATCATTTATCCAAATTGATAATGTCTGTCCTTAAGATCAGAGCCAAGAGCCCTGTTCATATTCGCCAATTGATCGCTTGCCAACATTCCTTTCCCTCTGACAGCTTTAATAATATGCCAGTAGATTTCACCATTGAACAGAGCTAAAATGAGTACTGATTGTAACTTTTAAAATCAAAAGAGAAAGTAAAAATAGTTAATTTCAACCATATATGTATATGTATTTCACTGAATTATCCACTCTGATTCTATTCCAATATTAAACTATACAAATAAATATTGTTTTTAGTTGGATTTTTTTTTTTTTTTTTTTTTTTTTTCTAAAATCTTGTAGGTATACCTTTCCAAGCATGCTATTATCAGTGATGCTCAGAAGTAGAATCTCGGATTTATAGAAAAATTGATATGGCAATGTCTTAGTTAAGGCTACTATAACAAATTACCATATACTGATAGGGTAGCCTAAACAACACACATTTTCTTCTCACAGTTCTGGAGGCTGAGAAGTCCAATTTTAACGTACCTACAGATTCAGCTTCTGATGAGGGCCCTATTCCTGGTTTGCCAACAGCTGTCTTCTAGTTGCATCTGCACATGGCAGAGAGAAGAGAAAAAGTAAGCAATCTCTAGTGCCTCTTCTTTCTTTCTTTCTTCCTTCCTTCCTTCCTTCCTTCCTTCCTTCCTTCCTTCCTTCCTT
>NW_022317519.1:0-1217 GCF_002776525.5 Piliocolobus tephrosceles
TCATGCCACTGCACTCCAGCCTGGGCAACAGAGCGAGACTCCATCCTCACCCCCCCAAAAAATATAAAGACAATGTCAGTTATGCCATACATAGATTGTTTTTATTCCATAAAACTGCTCTCCATATGTGTAATAAGTTTCTAATTCACACATCGTTTTGATCAAAGATTAATCTATTGCATAGATATTTTTCTTAGTAATTAATAAAACTCAGCTTGGATTTCAGTAGCCAGATAAAACACTTTATACTAAGTGCATCAATCAAAGTTCTTTGTTGGAGTGAGATCTGAAAGCTTTCACTCAAGCCGGCTGCCTCAGCTTCACGGCACCAGATAATGGAGGGAGAAGTGGAGGCTGACATGCAGCAAGAATTACCATGTGTGTGTTGAGAGATATTTTGTTTAATTCATTTACAAGACACTCGTGCCGCACTGCTACATGCCAAGCAGTTGTTCTTGGTACTTTGTAAAAGTTAATCATCTCATAGTTGAAAAGTTAATTGTTGTAATATGTCTTCAGTACTGCCCATCTCTGGGATTTGGAGCCAAAAAAAAGCATCACCATCATGATTGAGAAATGGAGTTACTGGCAATAATGGAGCAAACCACGATTCTGCACTTGGACACAGAATTATTCCTGACAAGATCCTGGCTCCTAACTTCCTCCAAAACCGAATCTGCAGCTTCCACACGAAAGTGCTGCTCATTTCACCCCAAGTGTGCTCCAGCACACTTCCTACCAGTTCTGTAAGGTCTCCTCCTCCTTCCTACCAGCTCTGTAATGTCTCCATCACAATACTAAGGTCAGGGTGAATGGCACCTCTTTTTAGAAACTTTCTGAGAGCCCTGGAAAGTAATCTCTTCTTGTTCTTATTCCATGATTTCCAGTACCTTCTTCAAATCACTGATGATCATTTGTGTTGTTGAGTTGTCTCCGTGTGCATCTGAACTTTCTTCCAGATGGTGAGTTCTGGAAGCCAGGAAGCATTTTAGAAAAGTAATAGTTTTTAGTAATTTAGTTCACCTCTGTGCACACTTCTCGTATGTTGGGGCTGCCCAGTGAGTACTTGCTGAGGGAAACTGGAGGGCAACTTGCAGGTCAGGTTCACTGAGCCTGAAAGTGAAGCAAATTAAGAGGGCCAAGTGCATGAAACTGGCTGAAATATATGAACACACTGGGGAAACAAACATCCCCGGCCTCTGTGGAGGCGGAACACA
>NW_022317521.1:0-1217 GCF_002776525.5 Piliocolobus tephrosceles
TGTGTTCCGCCTCCACAGAGGCCGGGGATGTTTGTTTCCCCAGTGTGTTCATATATTTCAGCCAGTTTCATGCACTTGGCCCTCTTAATTTGCTTCACTTTCAGGCTCAGTGAACCTGACCTGCAAGTTGCCCTCCAGTTTCCCTCAGCAAGTACTCACTGGGCAGCCCCAACATACGAGAAGTGTGCACAGAGGTGAACTAAATTACTAAAAACTATTACTTTTCTAAAATGCTTCCTGGCTTCCAGAACTCACCATCTGGAAGAAAGTTCAGATGCACACGGAGACAACTCAACAACACAAATGATCATCAGTGATTTGAAGAAGGTACTGGAAATCATGGAATAAGAACAAGAAGAGATTACTTTCCAGGGCTCTCAGAAAGTTTCTAAAAAGAGGTGCCATTCACCCTGACCTTAGTATTGTGATGGAGACATTACAGAGCTGGTAGGAAGGAGGAGGAGACCTTACAGAACTGGTAGGAAGTGTGCTGGAGCACACTTGGGGTGAAATGAGCAGCACTTTCGTGTGGAAGCTGCAGATTCGGTTTTGGAGGAAGTTAGGAGCCAGGATCTTGTCAGGAATAATTCTGTGTCCAAGTGCAGAATCGTGGTTTGCTCCATTATTGCCAGTAACTCCATTTCTCAATCATGATGGTGATGCTTTTTTTTGGCTCCAAATCCCAGAGATGGGCAGTACTGAAGACATATTACAACAATTAACTTTTCAACTATGAGATGATTAACTTTTACAAAGTACCAAGAACAACTGCTTGGCATGTAGCAGTGCGGCACGAGTGTCTTGTAAATGAATTAAACAAAATATCTCTCAACACACACATGGTAATTCTTGCTGCATGTCAGCCTCCACTTCTCCCTCCATTATCTGGTGCCGTGAAGCTGAGGCAGCCGGCTTGAGTGAAAGCTTTCAGATCTCACTCCAACAAAGAACTTTGATTGATGCACTTAGTATAAAGTGTTTTATCTGGCTACTGAAATCCAAGCTGAGTTTTATTAATTACTAAGAAAAATATCTATGCAATAGATTAATCTTTGATCAAAACGATGTGTGAATTAGAAACTTATTACACATATGGAGAGCAGTTTTATGGAATAAAAACAATCTATGTATGGCATAACTGACATTGTCTTTATATTTTTTGGGGGGGTGAGGATGGAGTCTCGCTCTGTTGCCCAGGCTGGAGTGCAGTGGCATGA
>NW_022317522.1:0-372 GCF_002776525.5 Piliocolobus tephrosceles
CAGCCACTTACAGCAGCTCAAGCCTGCAGCACCCACGGAGAAGCACTGGTCCCCTACTGCTGGGCTGTCGGTCCCTTTTCTTTTCTTTCTGGAAAACAGTTTTCTCTGCCTGTGACTCCTCATGTTTCACTCTCTCTAAAGCACACGGAAGCCTGGTTCCCGCCTCTGCTTTATCGAACCTGTTGCTGTGAGTTCCACCAGTGACCCTGCATGACAAATTCGGACGTTTGCTCCCTTTTGCATAGCGTAAAATGTTTACCTCGTGACGTACTTGATAAATACAACTTTATAATTGTTAAGCTATCTATATATTCTTTTTTTTTTCTTTTTTCTTTTTTCTTTTTTTTTTTTTTTTTTTTTTTGAGACGGAGT
>NW_022317522.1:472-1622 GCF_002776525.5 Piliocolobus tephrosceles
GTTTTTTTTTTTTTTTTTTTTTGTATTTTTTAGTAGAGACGGGGTTTCACTGTGTTAGCCAGGATGGTCTCGATCTCCTGACCTCGTGATCCTCCCATCCCGGCCTCCCAAAGTGCTGGGATTACAGGCTTGAGCCACCGCGCCCGGCTCTATCTATATATTCTGTAACTGTTTTAAAAATTATTTATAGGCTGGGCAAGGTGGTTCACTCCTGTAATCCCAGCACTTTGGGACGCCAAGAGGGGAGGATCACAAGGTCAGGAGATGGAGACCATCATGGACAACATGGTGAAACTCCATCTCTACTAAAAATACAAAAATTAGCTGGGTGTGGCAGCACGCACCTGTAATCCCAGCTACTCGGGAGGCTGAGGCAGGAGAATTGCTTGAACCCAGGAGACAGAGATTGCAGTGAGCCGAGATCGTGCCACTGCACTCCAGCTTGATGACAGAGCAAGACTCCGTCCTTATCCCCCCAAAAATGCAAAGACAATGTCAGTTATGCCACACATAGATCATTTTTATTCCATAATATTGCTTTCCATATGTGTAATGTGTTTCCAATTCACACATAGTTTTGATCAAAGATTAATCCATTGCATAGATATTTTTCTTAGTAATTAATAAAACTTGATTTGATTTCTCTAGCCAGATGAAACACTTTATACTAAGTGTATCAATCAAAGCTCTTTGTTGGAGTGAGATCTGAAAGCTTTCGCTCAAGCCAGCTGCCTCAGCTTCACGGCACCAAATAATGGAGGGAGAAGTGGAGGCTGACATGCAGCAAGAATTACCGTGTGTGTGTTGGAGAGACACTTTGTTTAATTCATTTACAAGACACTCCTGCCGCACTGCTACATGCCAAACAGCTGTTCTTGGTACTTTGTAAAAATTAATCATCTCAAAGTTGAAAAGTTAGTTATTGTAATATGTCTTCAGTACTGCCCATCTCTGGGATTTGGAGCAAAAAAAAAAAAGCGTCACCATCATGATTGAGAAATGGAGTTACTGGCAGTAATGGAGCAAACCACGATTCTGCACTTGGACACAGAATTATTCGTGACAAGATCCTGGCTCCTAACTCTTCCTCCAAAACCGAATCTGCAGCTTCCACACGAAAGTGCCGTTCATTTCACCCCAAGTGTGCTCC
>NW_022317523.1:0-1150 GCF_002776525.5 Piliocolobus tephrosceles
GGAGCACACTTGGGGTGAAATGAACGGCACTTTCGTGTGGAAGCTGCAGATTCGGTTTTGGAGGAAGAGTTAGGAGCCAGGATCTTGTCACGAATAATTCTGTGTCCAAGTGCAGAATCGTGGTTTGCTCCATTACTGCCAGTAACTCCATTTCTCAATCATGATGGTGACGCTTTTTTTTTTTTGCTCCAAATCCCAGAGATGGGCAGTACTGAAGACATATTACAATAACTAACTTTTCAACTTTGAGATGATTAATTTTTACAAAGTACCAAGAACAGCTGTTTGGCATGTAGCAGTGCGGCAGGAGTGTCTTGTAAATGAATTAAACAAAGTGTCTCTCCAACACACACACGGTAATTCTTGCTGCATGTCAGCCTCCACTTCTCCCTCCATTATTTGGTGCCGTGAAGCTGAGGCAGCTGGCTTGAGCGAAAGCTTTCAGATCTCACTCCAACAAAGAGCTTTGATTGATACACTTAGTATAAAGTGTTTCATCTGGCTAGAGAAATCAAATCAAGTTTTATTAATTACTAAGAAAAATATCTATGCAATGGATTAATCTTTGATCAAAACTATGTGTGAATTGGAAACACATTACACATATGGAAAGCAATATTATGGAATAAAAATGATCTATGTGTGGCATAACTGACATTGTCTTTGCATTTTTGGGGGGATAAGGACGGAGTCTTGCTCTGTCATCAAGCTGGAGTGCAGTGGCACGATCTCGGCTCACTGCAATCTCTGTCTCCTGGGTTCAAGCAATTCTCCTGCCTCAGCCTCCCGAGTAGCTGGGATTACAGGTGCGTGCTGCCACACCCAGCTAATTTTTGTATTTTTAGTAGAGATGGAGTTTCACCATGTTGTCCATGATGGTCTCCATCTCCTGACCTTGTGATCCTCCCCTCTTGGCGTCCCAAAGTGCTGGGATTACAGGAGTGAACCACCTTGCCCAGCCTATAAATAATTTTTAAAACAGTTACAGAATATATAGATAGAGCCGGGCGCGGTGGCTCAAGCCTGTAATCCCAGCACTTTGGGAGGCCGGGATGGGAGGATCACGAGGTCAGGAGATCGAGACCATCCTGGCTAACACAGTGAAACCCCGTCTCTACTAAAAAATACAAAAAAAAAAAAAAAAAAAAAC
>NW_022317523.1:1250-1622 GCF_002776525.5 Piliocolobus tephrosceles
ACTCCGTCTCAAAAAAAAAAAAAAAAAAAAAAAGAAAAAAGAAAAAAGAAAAAAAAAAGAATATATAGATAGCTTAACAATTATAAAGTTGTATTTATCAAGTACGTCACGAGGTAAACATTTTACGCTATGCAAAAGGGAGCAAACGTCCGAATTTGTCATGCAGGGTCACTGGTGGAACTCACAGCAACAGGTTCGATAAAGCAGAGGCGGGAACCAGGCTTCCGTGTGCTTTAGAGAGAGTGAAACATGAGGAGTCACAGGCAGAGAAAACTGTTTTCCAGAAAGAAAAGAAAAGGGACCGACAGCCCAGCAGTAGGGGACCAGTGCTTCTCCGTGGGTGCTGCAGGCTTGAGCTGCTGTAAGTGGCTG
>NW_022317524.1:0-1538 GCF_002776525.5 Piliocolobus tephrosceles
TCATGCCACTGCACTCCAGCCTGGGCAACAGAGCGAGACTCCATCCTTACCCCCCCCCAAAAAATATAAAGACAATGTCAGTTATGCCACACATAGATTGTTTTTATTCCATAAAACTGCTCTCCATATGTGTAATGTGTTTCTAATTCACACATAGTTTTGATCAAAGATTAATCTATTGCATAGATATTTTTCTTAGTAATTAATAAAACTCAGCTTTGATTTCTCTAGCCAGATAGAACACCTTATACTAAGTGAATCAATCAGAGTTCTTTTCTGAGACGGATTCTCCCTTTGCCGCCCAGGCTGGAGTGCAGTGGCCGGATCTCAGCTCACTGCAAGCTCCGCCTCCCGGGTTCCCGCCATTCTCCTGCCTCAGCCTCCGGAGTAGCTGGGACTACAGGCGCCGCCACAGCGTCCGGCTAGTTTTTGTATTTTTAGTAGAGACGGGGTTTCACCGTGTTAGCCAGGATGGTCTCGATCTCCTGACCTCATGATCCGCCCGTCTCGGCCTCCCAAAGTGCTGGGATTACAGGCTTGAGCCACCGCGCCCGGCCTAATCAAGGCTCTTTGTTGGAGTGAGATCTGAAAGCTTTCGCTCAAGCCAGCTGCCTCAGCTTCACGGCACCAGATAATGGAGGGAGAAGTGGAGGCTGACATGCAGCAAGAATTACCGTGTGTGTGTTGGAGAGATACTTCGTTTAATTCATTTACGAGACACTCGTGCCGCACTGCTACATGCCAAACAGTTGTTCTTGGTACTTTGTAAAAATTAATCATCTCAAAGTTGAAAAGTTAATTATTGTAATGTATCTTCAGTACTGCCAATCTCTGGGATTTGGAGCCAAAAAAAAAGCGTCACCATCATGATTGAGAAATGGGAGTTACTGGCAGTAATGGAGCAAACCACGATTCTGCACTTGGACACAGAATTATTCCTGACAAGATCCTGGCTCCTAACTCTTCCTCCAAAACCGAATCTGCAGCTTCCACACGAAAGTGCCGCTCTTTTCACCCCAAGTGTGCTCCAGCACACTTCCTACCAGCCCTGTAATGTCTCCTTCTCCTTCCTACCAGCTCTATAATGTCTCCATCACAATGCTAAGGTCAGGGTCCTTTTAGAAACTTTCTGAGAGCCCTGGAAAATAATCTCTTCTTGTTCTCATTCCATGATTTCCAGTACCTTCTTCAAATCACTGATGATCATTTGTGTTGTTGAGTTGTCTCCGTGTGCATCTGACCTTTCTCCCAGATGGTGAGTTCTGGAAGCCAGGAAGCGTTTTAGAAAAGTAATAGTTTCTAGTAATTTAGTTCACCTCTGTGCACACTTCTCATGTGTTGGGGCTGCCCAGTGAGTACTTGCTGAGGGAAACTGGAGGGCAGGTCAGGTTCACTGAGCCTGAAAGTGAAGCAAATTAAGAGGGCAAAGTGCACGAAACTGGCTGAAATATATGAACACACTGGGGAAACAAACATCCCCGGCCTCTGTGAAGGCGGAACACAGTCGCTGAGGTCTGCGAATCAGCGGCACCCACCTG
>NW_022317525.1:0-1538 GCF_002776525.5 Piliocolobus tephrosceles
CAGGTGGGTGCCGCTGATTCGCAGACCTCAGCGACTGTGTTCCGCCTTCACAGAGGCCGGGGATGTTTGTTTCCCCAGTGTGTTCATATATTTCAGCCAGTTTCGTGCACTTTGCCCTCTTAATTTGCTTCACTTTCAGGCTCAGTGAACCTGACCTGCCCTCCAGTTTCCCTCAGCAAGTACTCACTGGGCAGCCCCAACACATGAGAAGTGTGCACAGAGGTGAACTAAATTACTAGAAACTATTACTTTTCTAAAACGCTTCCTGGCTTCCAGAACTCACCATCTGGGAGAAAGGTCAGATGCACACGGAGACAACTCAACAACACAAATGATCATCAGTGATTTGAAGAAGGTACTGGAAATCATGGAATGAGAACAAGAAGAGATTATTTTCCAGGGCTCTCAGAAAGTTTCTAAAAGGACCCTGACCTTAGCATTGTGATGGAGACATTATAGAGCTGGTAGGAAGGAGAAGGAGACATTACAGGGCTGGTAGGAAGTGTGCTGGAGCACACTTGGGGTGAAAAGAGCGGCACTTTCGTGTGGAAGCTGCAGATTCGGTTTTGGAGGAAGAGTTAGGAGCCAGGATCTTGTCAGGAATAATTCTGTGTCCAAGTGCAGAATCGTGGTTTGCTCCATTACTGCCAGTAACTCCCATTTCTCAATCATGATGGTGACGCTTTTTTTTTGGCTCCAAATCCCAGAGATTGGCAGTACTGAAGATACATTACAATAATTAACTTTTCAACTTTGAGATGATTAATTTTTACAAAGTACCAAGAACAACTGTTTGGCATGTAGCAGTGCGGCACGAGTGTCTCGTAAATGAATTAAACGAAGTATCTCTCCAACACACACACGGTAATTCTTGCTGCATGTCAGCCTCCACTTCTCCCTCCATTATCTGGTGCCGTGAAGCTGAGGCAGCTGGCTTGAGCGAAAGCTTTCAGATCTCACTCCAACAAAGAGCCTTGATTAGGCCGGGCGCGGTGGCTCAAGCCTGTAATCCCAGCACTTTGGGAGGCCGAGACGGGCGGATCATGAGGTCAGGAGATCGAGACCATCCTGGCTAACACGGTGAAACCCCGTCTCTACTAAAAATACAAAAACTAGCCGGACGCTGTGGCGGCGCCTGTAGTCCCAGCTACTCCGGAGGCTGAGGCAGGAGAATGGCGGGAACCCGGGAGGCGGAGCTTGCAGTGAGCTGAGATCCGGCCACTGCACTCCAGCCTGGGCGGCAAAGGGAGAATCCGTCTCAGAAAAGAACTCTGATTGATTCACTTAGTATAAGGTGTTCTATCTGGCTAGAGAAATCAAAGCTGAGTTTTATTAATTACTAAGAAAAATATCTATGCAATAGATTAATCTTTGATCAAAACTATGTGTGAATTAGAAACACATTACACATATGGAGAGCAGTTTTATGGAATAAAAACAATCTATGTGTGGCATAACTGACATTGTCTTTATATTTTTTGGGGGGGGGTAAGGATGGAGTCTCGCTCTGTTGCCCAGGCTGGAGTGCAGTGGCATGA
>NW_022317526.1:0-2079 GCF_002776525.5 Piliocolobus tephrosceles
ATTTTGTATCCTGAGACTTTGCTGAAGTTGCTTATCAGCTTAAGGAGATTTTGGGCTGAGACAATGGGGTTTTCTAAATATACAATCATGTCATCTGCAAACAGAGGCAATCTGACTTCCTCTCTTCCTATTTGAATACTCTTTATTTCCTTCTCTTGCCTGATTGCCCTGGCCAGAACTTCCAATACTATGTTGAATAGGAGTGGTGAGAGAGGGCATGCTTGTCTTGTGCCAGTTGTCAAAGGGAATGCTAGCAGCTTTTGCCCATTCAGTATGATATTGGCTGTGGGTTTGTCATAAATACCTCTTATTATTTTGAGATACGTTCCATCAATACCTAGTTTATTGAGGTTTAGCATGAAGTGATATTGAATTTTATCAAAGGTCTTTTCTGCATCTATTGAGATAATCACGTGGTATTTGCCTTTGGTTACGTTTATGTACTGGATTGTGTTTGTTGATTTCTGTATGTTGAACCAGCCTTGCATCCCAGGCAGGGAGCCAACTTGATCATCGTGGATAAACTTTGTGATGTGCTGCTGGATTAACTTTGCCAGTATTTTATAGAGGATTTTCACATTGATAGTCATCAGGGATATTGGCCTGAAATTTTCTTTATTTGTTGTGTCTCTGCCTGGTTTTGGCATCAGGATGATGCTAGCCTCATAAAATGAGTTAGGGAGGAGTCCTTCTTTTTCTATTATTTGGAATAGTTTCAGAAAGAATGGTACCAGCTCCTCTTTGTACCTCTGGTAGAATTTGGCTGTGAATCCGTCTGGTCCTGGGCATTTTTTGGTAGGTAGGCTATTAATTATTGCCTCAATTTCAGAACATGTTATTGGTCTATTCAGTAATTTGACTTTTTCCTGGTTTAGTCTTGGGAGAGTGTATGTGTCCAGGAATTTATCCATTTCTCCTACGCTTTCTAGCTTATTTGCATAGAGGTGTTTATAGTATTTTCTGATAGTAGTTTGTATTTCTGTGGGATAGTGGTGATCTCCCCTTTATCATTCTTTATTGTGTCCATTTGATTCTTCTCTATTTTCTTCTTTATTAGTCTGGCTAGTGGTCTACCTATTTGTTAATCTTTTCAAAAAACCAGCTCCTGGATTCGTTGATTTTTTTTTTTTCAAGAATTTTTCCTGTTCACTCTGATGGTAGTTTCTTTTGCTGTGCAGAAGCTCTTTAGTTTAATCATATCCCATTTGTCAATTTTGGCTTTTGCTGCCGTTGCTTTTGGTGTTTTAGACATGAAATCCTTGCCCATGCCTATGTCCTGAATGGTACTACCTAGGTTTTCTTCTAGGGTTTTTATGGTATTAGGTCTAACATTTAAGTCTCTAATCCATCTTGAATTAATCTTCATATAAGGAGTAAGGAAAGGATCCAGTTTCACCTTTCTACTTATGGCTAGCCAATTTTCCCAGCACCATTTATTCAATAGGGAGTCCTTTCCCCATTTCTTGTTTCTCTCAGATTTGTCAAAGATCAGATGGCTGTAGATGTGTGGTATTATTTCTGAGGACTCCGTTCTGTTCCATTGGTCTATATCTCTGTTTTGGTACCAGTACCATGCTGTTTTGGTTACTGTAGCCTTGTAGTATAGTTTGAAGTCAGGAAGCATGACGCCTCCAGCTTTGTTCTTTTGACTTAGGATTGTCTTCACAATATGGGCTCTTTTTTGGTTCCATATGAATTTTAAAGCCGTTTTTTCCAATTCTGTGAAGAAACTCATTGGTAGCTTGATGGGGATGGCATTGAATCTATAAATAACCTTGGGCAGGATGGCCATTTTCACGATATTGATTCTTCCTATCCATGAGTATGGTATGTTCTTCCATTTGTTAGTGTCCTCTTTTATTTCACTGAGCAGTGGTTTGTAGTTCTCCTTGAAGAGGTCCTTTATATCCCTTGTAAGTTGGATTCCTAGATATTTTATTCTCTTTGAAGCAATTATGAATGGAAGTTCATTCATGATTTGGCTCTCTGTCTGTTACTGGTGTATAAGAATGCTTGCAATTTTTGCACATTAATTTTGTATCCTGAGACTTTGCTGAAGTTGCTTATCAGCTTAAGGAG
>NW_022317527.1:0-2079 GCF_002776525.5 Piliocolobus tephrosceles
CTCCTTAAGCTGATAAGCAACTTCAGCAAAGTCTCAGGATACAAAATTAATGTGCAAAAATTGCAAGCATTCTTATACACCAGTAACAGACAGAGAGCCAAATCATGAATGAACTTCCATTCATAATTGCTTCAAAGAGAATAAAATATCTAGGAATCCAACTTACAAGGGATATAAAGGACCTCTTCAAGGAGAACTACAAACCACTGCTCAGTGAAATAAAAGAGGACACTAACAAATGGAAGAACATACCATACTCATGGATAGGAAGAATCAATATCGTGAAAATGGCCATCCTGCCCAAGGTTATTTATAGATTCAATGCCATCCCCATCAAGCTACCAATGAGTTTCTTCACAGAATTGGAAAAAACGGCTTTAAAATTCATATGGAACCAAAAAAGAGCCCATATTGTGAAGACAATCCTAAGTCAAAAGAACAAAGCTGGAGGCGTCATGCTTCCTGACTTCAAACTATACTACAAGGCTACAGTAACCAAAACAGCATGGTACTGGTACCAAAACAGAGATATAGACCAATGGAACAGAACGGAGTCCTCAGAAATAATACCACACATCTACAGCCATCTGATCTTTGACAAATCTGAGAGAAACAAGAAATGGGGAAAGGACTCCCTATTGAATAAATGGTGCTGGGAAAATTGGCTAGCCATAAGTAGAAAGGTGAAACTGGATCCTTTCCTTACTCCTTATATGAAGATTAATTCAAGATGGATTAGAGACTTAAATGTTAGACCTAATACCATAAAAACCCTAGAAGAAAACCTAGGTAGTACCATTCAGGACATAGGCATGGGCAAGGATTTCATGTCTAAAACACCAAAAGCAACGGCAGCAAAAGCCAAAATTGACAAATGGGATATGATTAAACTAAAGAGCTTCTGCACAGCAAAAGAAACTACCATCAGAGTGAACAGGAAAAATTCTTGAAAAAAAAAAAATCAACGAATCCAGGAGCTGGTTTTTTGAAAAGATTAACAAATAGGTAGACCACTAGCCAGACTAATAAAGAAGAAAATAGAGAAGAATCAAATGGACACAATAAAGAATGATAAAGGGGAGATCACCACTATCCCACAGAAATACAAACTACTATCAGAAAATACTATAAACACCTCTATGCAAATAAGCTAGAAAGCGTAGGAGAAATGGATAAATTCCTGGACACATACACTCTCCCAAGACTAAACCAGGAAAAAGTCAAATTACTGAATAGACCAATAACATGTTCTGAAATTGAGGCAATAATTAATAGCCTACCTACCAAAAAATGCCCAGGACCAGACGGATTCACAGCCAAATTCTACCAGAGGTACAAAGAGGAGCTGGTACCATTCTTTCTGAAACTATTCCAAATAATAGAAAAAGAAGGACTCCTCCCTAACTCATTTTATGAGGCTAGCATCATCCTGATGCCAAAACCAGGCAGAGACACAACAAATAAAGAAAATTTCAGGCCAATATCCCTGATGACTATCAATGTGAAAATCCTCTATAAAATACTGGCAAAGTTAATCCAGCAGCACATCACAAAGTTTATCCACGATGATCAAGTTGGCTCCCTGCCTGGGATGCAAGGCTGGTTCAACATACAGAAATCAACAAACACAATCCAGTACATAAACGTAACCAAAGGCAAATACCACGTGATTATCTCAATAGATGCAGAAAAGACCTTTGATAAAATTCAATATCACTTCATGCTAAACCTCAATAAACTAGGTATTGATGGAACGTATCTCAAAATAATAAGAGGTATTTATGACAAACCCACAGCCAATATCATACTGAATGGGCAAAAGCTGCTAGCATTCCCTTTGACAACTGGCACAAGACAAGCATGCCCTCTCTCACCACTCCTATTCAACATAGTATTGGAAGTTCTGGCCAGGGCAATCAGGCAAGAGAAGGAAATAAAGAGTATTCAAATAGGAAGAGAGGAAGTCAGATTGCCTCTGTTTGCAGATGACATGATTGTATATTTAGAAAACCCCATTGTCTCAGCCCAAAATCTCCTTAAGCTGATAAGCAACTTCAGCAAAGTCTCAGGATACAAAAT
>NW_022317528.1:0-3410 GCF_002776525.5 Piliocolobus tephrosceles
GTTTGGGTGGGAGCACAGCTGAAACATATTAACTTCCCAATTTACTTCATGAAGCCAGGATTACCTTGATATAAAAACAAGCCAAAGGCAGTACAAAAAACTGAGACCAATATCCCTCATGAATATAGACACAAAATACCTTACCAAAACGATACTTTAGCCTGGTTTAAGGTGTTGTTGAAGTTTTATACATCCCTCCTAATTTTCTAATTCTTTTAGCAATTATTGAAATGTGTGCTGATATCTCTAACTATGGTTGTGGATTTGTGTATTTCTTCTTTCAGTTATATAGGGTTTTGCTTCACCTGTTTTTACCCCACCTGTTTTATGTTTGTAATGGTTGCATGAACCATTAGGACTATTATATCCTCCCGGTGAGCATCCTCAATGCTTCACGAATTACAAGGCTTTCCCCTCTGGTTTACGGTAACATGGACACTTTACAATGCTCTCTGAGCTCAGAGGACATTTTCCCTTACTCTTTTTAGGCGGTTCTTTCCCCAACACCTGGTATCGTCCTCACACACAAGTGCTGATTAGTACCTAGCTGAGGACTCCGAGGGAACACTTTGCAGATGTCCAGTGCAGTTCTCTTTTCTCTGTTGTTTTGCCTTGTGAATTTCTAGCCACGCTGGCCTGCCTTTACTCCTCCTTTAGCCTTCCATTTCTGCATTTCAGGCAGTTCACTGGGCTCCACCAACTCTCTTTTATGACTTAGGTCTGTCTTCTTTCTTCAAGGAGTTTAACAGTACAACTAACAGAACTGATTTTGTTTCTTCCCTCTGAGGTACCATTTCCCTGTGTTGCCTGATATGCAATAACTAAACATTGTTGTTTTATATATTTTGTCAATTTACTTTTTATTTGCTGTTGTGTTTTTTGGTTTTCATTTATTTCTTTTTCTTTTTTTTTCCAGAATGTAGAATAAACCTTTTCTGTTGGGTGCGTGTATGTGTGTGTTTCCTAAACCTTCAAAGTAAGCCATAAATTAAATGTACAAATACAATTAAAATATTGGTTTACAAACACCGCATGTTCTCACTCATAGGTGGGAACTGAACAATGAGCTCACTTGGACTCGGGAAGGGGAACATCACACACTGGGGCCTATCATGGGGAGGGGGGAGGGGGGAGGGATTGCATTGGGGAGTTATACCTGATATAAATGATGAATTGATGGGTGCTGACGAGTTGATGGGTGCAGCACACCAACATGGCACAAGTATACATATGTAACAAACCTGCACGTTATGCACATGTACCCTAGAACTTAAAGTATAATAATAAAAAAAAAAGAAAATGAATATTCGACATTTCAAATTTATAGGATAAAGCAAAAGTAGTGCTGAGAGGGGATTTTATAGCATTACATACATTAGAAAAATAGAAAAACTCTTAAATTAATCTAATCCCCAACCTGAGGGAAAAAGAGAGCAAAATAAAAACCACGAAAGCAGAAGGAATAAGTAATGAAGTAAGTCATTGAAATTTAAAGCAATAGAGAATATCAAACAATAGAGAAAAATCAATAAAATAAAAATTTGGCTGTTTGAAGAGTTCAATCAATAAAAGTGACGTGGAGCATGACTGACAGGAAAAAAGACATACATTACCATTATCAGAAATGAAATGGGATTTCACTATAGACCCTGCAGACATCAAATGATTAAAAAAAAAAAGTATAACTCTCAAAACATAAATTTGACCACTTAGAATGGTCCATTCTTTGAAAAACATAAAATGTCACACTTCACACAACATAAAATAGTTTGCATAGCCTTTAGTACAATAAAAGGAAAATGAATTTTTCATTTGACTCCAAAAAAAAAAAAATTCCACAGGCTTAGATGGTTTCACTGGAAAATTATATCTAAAGCTTAAACAAGAATTAACACCAAGTCTACATAATGTCTTCAGGTATTGGAAAAGCAGAAAACATTCTATCCTAGTTTGTTTTCACACTGCTATAAAAACCTGCATGAGACTGGGTAATTTATAAAGGAAAGAGGTTTAATTGACTCACAGTTCAGCTTGGCTGTGGAGGCCTCAGGAAACTTATAATCTTGGCAGAAGTTTAAGGGGAAGCAAGGCATCTTCTTCACAAGGCAGAAGAAAGGAGAATAAACTCAGGAGGAACTACCAAACACTTACAGAACCATCAGATCTCGTGAGAGCTCACTCACTCTCAGGAGAACAGTATGGGGAAACTTCCCCCATGGTTCAATTAGCTCCACCTGCTCTCTCCCTTGACATGTGGGGATAATGAGGATTACAATTCAAGATGAGAGTTTGGGTGGGAGCACAGCTGAAACATATTAACTTCCCAATTTACTTCATGAAGCCAGGATTACCTTGATATAAAAACAAGCCAAAGGCAGTACAAAAAACTGAGACCAATATCCCTCATGAATATAGACACAAAATACCTTACCAAAACGATACTTTAGCCTGGTTTAAGGTGTTGTTGAAGTTTTATACATCCCTCCTAATTTTCTAATTCTTTTAGCAATTATTGAAATGTGTGCTGATATCTCTAACTATGGTTGTGGATTTGTGTATTTCTTCTTTCAGTTATATAGGGTTTTGCTTCACCTGTTTTTACCCCACCTGTTTTATGTTTGTAATGGTTGCATGAACCATTAGGACTATTATATCCTCCCGGTGAGCATCCTCAATGCTTCACGAATTACAAGGCTTTCCCCTCTGGTTTACGGTAACATGGACACTTTACAATGCTCTCTGAGCTCAGAGGACATTTTCCCTTACTCTTTTTAGGCGGTTCTTTCCCCAACACCTGGTATCGTCCTCACACACAAGTGCTGATTAGTACCTAGCTGAGGACTCCGAGGGAACACTTTGCAGATGTCCAGTGCAGTTCTCTTTTCTCTGTTGTTTTGCCTTGTGAATTTCTAGCCACGCTGGCCTGCCTTTACTCCTCCTTTAGCCTTCCATTTCTGCATTTCAGGCAGTTCACTGGGCTCCACCAACTCTCTTTTATGACTTAGGTCTGTCTTCTTTCTTCAAGGAGTTTAACAGTACAACTAACAGAACTGATTTTGTTTCTTCCCTCTGAGGTACCATTTCCCTGTGTTGCCTGATATGCAATAACTAAACATTGTTGTTTTATATATTTTGTCAATTTACTTTTTATTTGCTGTTGTGTTTTTTGGTTTTCATTTATTTCTTTTTCTTTTTTTTTCCAGAATGTAGAATAAACCTTTTCTGTTGGGTGCGTGTATGTGTGTGTTTCCTAAACCTTCAAAGTAAGCCATAAATTAAATGTACAAATACAATTAAAATATTGGTTTACAAACACCGCATGTTCTCACTCATAGGTGGGAACTGAACAATGAGCTCACTTGGACTCGGGAAGGGGAACATCACACACTGGGGCCTATCATGGGGAGGGG
>NW_022317529.1:0-3410 GCF_002776525.5 Piliocolobus tephrosceles
CCCCTCCCCATGATAGGCCCCAGTGTGTGATGTTCCCCTTCCCGAGTCCAAGTGAGCTCATTGTTCAGTTCCCACCTATGAGTGAGAACATGCGGTGTTTGTAAACCAATATTTTAATTGTATTTGTACATTTAATTTATGGCTTACTTTGAAGGTTTAGGAAACACACACATACACGCACCCAACAGAAAAGGTTTATTCTACATTCTGGAAAAAAAAAGAAAAAGAAATAAATGAAAACCAAAAAACACAACAGCAAATAAAAAGTAAATTGACAAAATATATAAAACAACAATGTTTAGTTATTGCATATCAGGCAACACAGGGAAATGGTACCTCAGAGGGAAGAAACAAAATCAGTTCTGTTAGTTGTACTGTTAAACTCCTTGAAGAAAGAAGACAGACCTAAGTCATAAAAGAGAGTTGGTGGAGCCCAGTGAACTGCCTGAAATGCAGAAATGGAAGGCTAAAGGAGGAGTAAAGGCAGGCCAGCGTGGCTAGAAATTCACAAGGCAAAACAACAGAGAAAAGAGAACTGCACTGGACATCTGCAAAGTGTTCCCTCGGAGTCCTCAGCTAGGTACTAATCAGCACTTGTGTGTGAGGACGATACCAGGTGTTGGGGAAAGAACCGCCTAAAAAGAGTAAGGGAAAATGTCCTCTGAGCTCAGAGAGCATTGTAAAGTGTCCATGTTACCGTAAACCAGAGGGGAAAGCCTTGTAATTCGTGAAGCATTGAGGATGCTCACCGGGAGGATATAATAGTCCTAATGGTTCATGCAACCATTACAAACATAAAACAGGTGGGGTAAAAACAGGTGAAGCAAAACCCTATATAACTGAAAGAAGAAATACACAAATCCACAACCATAGTTAGAGATATCAGCACACATTTCAATAATTGCTAAAAGAATTAGAAAATTAGGAGGGATGTATAAAACTTCAACAACACCTTAAACCAGGCTAAAGTATCGTTTTGGTAAGGTATTTTGTGTCTATATTCATGAGGGATATTGGTCTCAGTTTTTTGTACTGCCTTTGGCTTGTTTTTATATCAAGGTAATCCTGGCTTCATGAAGTAAATTGGGAAGTTAATATGTTTCAGCTGTGCTCCCACCCAAACTCTCATCTTGAATTGTAATCCTCATTATCCCCACATGTCAAGGGAGAGAGCAGGTGGAGCTAATTGAACCATGGGGGAAGTTTCCCCATACTGTTCTCCTGAGAGTGAGTGAGCTCTCACGAGATCTGATGGTTCTGTAAGTGTTTGGTAGTTCCTCCTGAGTTTATTCTCCTTTCTTCTGCCTTGTGAAGAAGATGCCTTGCTTCCCCTTAAACTTCTGCCAAGATTATAAGTTTCCTGAGGCCTCCACAGCCAAGCTGAACTGTGAGTCAATTAAACCTCTTTCCTTTATAAATTACCCAGTCTCATGCAGGTTTTTATAGCAGTGTGAAAACAAACTAGGATAGAATGTTTTCTGCTTTTCCAATACCTGAAGACATTATGTAGACTTGGTGTTAATTCTTGTTTAAGCTTTAGATATAATTTTCCAGTGAAACCATCTAAGCCTGTGGAATTTTTTTTTTTTTGGAGTCAAATGAAAAATTCATTTTCCTTTTATTGTACTAAAGGCTATGCAAACTATTTTATGTTGTGTGAAGTGTGACATTTTATGTTTTTCAAAGAATGGACCATTCTAAGTGGTCAAATTTATGTTTTGAGAGTTATACTTTTTTTTTTTAATCATTTGATGTCTGCAGGGTCTATAGTGAAATCCCATTTCATTTCTGATAATGGTAATGTATGTCTTTTTTCCTGTCAGTCATGCTCCACGTCACTTTTATTGATTGAACTCTTCAAACAGCCAAATTTTTATTTTATTGATTTTTCTCTATTGTTTGATATTCTCTATTGCTTTAAATTTCAATGACTTACTTCATTACTTATTCCTTCTGCTTTCGTGGTTTTTATTTTGCTCTCTTTTTCCCTCAGGTTGGGGATTAGATTAATTTAAGAGTTTTTCTATTTTTCTAATGTATGTAATGCTATAAAATCCCCTCTCAGCACTACTTTTGCTTTATCCTATAAATTTGAAATGTCGAATATTCATTTTCTTTTTTTTTTATTATTATACTTTAAGTTCTAGGGTACATGTGCATAACGTGCAGGTTTGTTACATATGTATACTTGTGCCATGTTGGTGTGCTGCACCCATCAACTCGTCAGCACCCATCAATTCATCATTTATATCAGGTATAACTCCCCAATGCAATCCCTCCCCCCTCCCCCCTCCCCATGATAGGCCCCAGTGTGTGATGTTCCCCTTCCCGAGTCCAAGTGAGCTCATTGTTCAGTTCCCACCTATGAGTGAGAACATGCGGTGTTTGTAAACCAATATTTTAATTGTATTTGTACATTTAATTTATGGCTTACTTTGAAGGTTTAGGAAACACACACATACACGCACCCAACAGAAAAGGTTTATTCTACATTCTGGAAAAAAAAAGAAAAAGAAATAAATGAAAACCAAAAAACACAACAGCAAATAAAAAGTAAATTGACAAAATATATAAAACAACAATGTTTAGTTATTGCATATCAGGCAACACAGGGAAATGGTACCTCAGAGGGAAGAAACAAAATCAGTTCTGTTAGTTGTACTGTTAAACTCCTTGAAGAAAGAAGACAGACCTAAGTCATAAAAGAGAGTTGGTGGAGCCCAGTGAACTGCCTGAAATGCAGAAATGGAAGGCTAAAGGAGGAGTAAAGGCAGGCCAGCGTGGCTAGAAATTCACAAGGCAAAACAACAGAGAAAAGAGAACTGCACTGGACATCTGCAAAGTGTTCCCTCGGAGTCCTCAGCTAGGTACTAATCAGCACTTGTGTGTGAGGACGATACCAGGTGTTGGGGAAAGAACCGCCTAAAAAGAGTAAGGGAAAATGTCCTCTGAGCTCAGAGAGCATTGTAAAGTGTCCATGTTACCGTAAACCAGAGGGGAAAGCCTTGTAATTCGTGAAGCATTGAGGATGCTCACCGGGAGGATATAATAGTCCTAATGGTTCATGCAACCATTACAAACATAAAACAGGTGGGGTAAAAACAGGTGAAGCAAAACCCTATATAACTGAAAGAAGAAATACACAAATCCACAACCATAGTTAGAGATATCAGCACACATTTCAATAATTGCTAAAAGAATTAGAAAATTAGGAGGGATGTATAAAACTTCAACAACACCTTAAACCAGGCTAAAGTATCGTTTTGGTAAGGTATTTTGTGTCTATATTCATGAGGGATATTGGTCTCAGTTTTTTGTACTGCCTTTGGCTTGTTTTTATATCAAGGTAATCCTGGCTTCATGAAGTAAATTGGGAAGTTAATATGTTTCAGCTGTGCTCCCACCCAAAC
>NW_022317530.1:0-2138 GCF_002776525.5 Piliocolobus tephrosceles
GAATCATTCTTCATCCTTTCCGTATATACCCACTAATGAGATTGGTGAGTTGAATTGTATTTTAGCCTCTAGGTTTTTGAGGAAGTGCCACACTGTCTTCCACAACGGTTGAACCAGCTTACACTCCCACTAACAGAGTATAAGCATTCTTTTTTCTACCCAATCTCACTAGCATGTACTACCTTTTGAGTTTATAATAGCCATTATGACTGGTGCAAAATAGTATCTATTGTGATTTTGATTTGCATTTCTCCAATGAGCAGTGATGTTAAGCTTTTTTCATACGATGGTTGGCCACACATGGGTCTTCTTTTGAAAAACCTAACAGTTTTTTTTTAATATGTGAAATTTTCATCTATAATCTCATTTTTTCCAAGCTATTATTTGGAAAATCCTGATTTCCTTACACACTTAACAAATTATAGAAGTTAAGAAAATGAAATGTTGGCATTCTATTTACATCAGTCTCTGAGTAATTTTATTCCTCAGCATCCCTGATCTCATCCTTAATATCTTTAGAGTTCTAACATTCTATAACTTTGGAGTTCTACTTAAGGAATAAGATATTTTCTTTACTATAACAGATCCTGTGAAGATTTCATGGGAATAGACCACATGCCTTAGGACTCAGTACTCAGGTGTACAAGTGGATACCCCAGAATGACCTTCTTGGTAAGAATCTGGAGTACAAATACTGAATATATTAGTAATAGCCCATTAAAGCATTAATTATTAATCATGAAACAAACATATTGAAAATGTGTTATGGAAAAACTTAAAAATAAAATGAAACTTCTTTATATTTGTTTTCCATTCCTATGGGGAAAATGATAAGCTATAATTGATGGCATTTTATGATTTACATTCACATTCTTTACTGTCAGAATCAGAGTATTTTTATTTCAGGGGTTATTATGTCTCATAGAATTGTTTACAACTTCATAGATTGTCTCTTTGTCTCCTATTTCTATAACTTTTCACCTGTTCTTTTTTTTTATGCAGGTTATTTCAGATGTCACTAAAAATAACAGCTCTTCTGCTATCACCAGCGACTCTGCATTTTCTGTAGGATTAAATTCCTAATCTTAATCATAATGTGATGACACATTTCATGATGAAGTGTGACCTGTCCTTCCGCAATCCTAGCACCACCACCACCCCACTGCCTGCTGCCTTGCACATCTCACATATCACATTCTGTGACTACACCTAGGAGAACACATTCTTACATATTCATCTCGTTTCTTTGCTTCTTTTTCTTTTTGCACGTTTTATTTAGATTGCACTTTTTCTTTAGTCCAACTGTTAATCTTGTTTAATTTTTTTTCAGTCTGAAGTCACACACACAATAGAGTTTTCACTTACATCTCCAGCACAAGTAGGTGCTCCTTCCTCTGAAGTCTGAAACACAATTTTAATTTAGTTCAACATTTTTACTAGAAAACACTGTCACTCGAGTATTTAGTTGTTCATTCCTCATTTTATTCCTATGAATAATATTGCTAAAATTTATCCAATCCTAGGTCATCCAAAAACCAGGGCATTTTTTACTCATAGTAGATTCAATGGCATCACAAGGTGATCTACCATGGGGTCCCTACGGTAGGTATTAAATTGTATGAGGATCAACCTGATAACATTACACAAATGAAGGCCAGAGGAGCAGCTATTAGATTGGACTTCAATACAGTGTCAAGTACAGACTTGCTCAATGCACTGAAGACAGAAATTAATGACCCTTTCTGAGTGTAACATTTTTTTTTACTAGGTGGTATTTATACATAGCTTATTTTCTCAATAGTAGGTATGAGTTTCATCTTTTTTTTTAAGAGACTAATTTTGAAAGAATTTACATGATGTAACCAATCTGAAATCATCTTATATTTCTGAGTAGTTATTTAAAAATTG
Organism: Piliocolobus tephrosceles; assembly: GCF_002776525.5. Lineage (NCBI taxonomy): Eukaryota > Metazoa > Chordata > Mammalia > Primates > Cercopithecidae > Piliocolobus > Piliocolobus tephrosceles. The sequence goes on from NW_022317530.1 coordinate 1,909, forward strand.
TGGTTTGAACTCCATATATGTAATGGGTATCCAATAGTGAAACAATGTTCCACACAAAAATAATTTTAAAGTTATATAGCTAATACAAAAAAGACAGGTTTTTTTTTATTCTTTTTTTTTTTTTTTTTTTTAGACTTTAAGTTCTAGGGTACATGTGCACAACCTGCAGGTTTGTTACATATGTATACATGTGCCATATTGGTGTGTTGCACCCTTTAACTCATCATTTA
>NW_022317531.1:0-12106 GCF_002776525.5 Piliocolobus tephrosceles
AGATATAACAAATTACGTAACGTTAAATATCACATGATATTTATAAAGCAGACTATACATATATTCAAGTTTAGAAAACCAGTCGACTGCGAATGAACTGTTGTGAAGTGATGAAAACACGTATTGAATACTGAGGTCAAGAAAGAGTACATTGCAGTTCTATAGGTCTTATATGTATTTCATTGTGCTGAAGACACCAAATATGAAACGCTACATAATGTGTGATTCCATTTGTAAGACATTCTTAAAACTGGAAAACTACACGTACAGAAAACTAATCAGTCATTTCCAGGTCTGTGGATTGTGAGAAGCATTTAACTACAAATGCATGTTATTTGTTATTAGCAAGTTTGACCCTCTTTATGTTGAAATGCAACGTACACAGAGAGAACTTCACAATATGTGTGTGGTGTTGAATAGTGATCATCAAGGGCACCTCTACAGAAACGCCCCCATGTCACAGAGGAGAACACCACCAGCATTCCCCAAAGCTTCTGGGGTGTCTCTGCCTCATGTCAGACTCATTCCTCCTTCAAGAGGAAACCAACAAGTGTACTTTTGTGATCATTCTTTCCTCAGTTTTCTCTATAATTTTTGGTCCCACGTCCTATATTACATTCTTTTAATAGTACAGTATGCCTGCAGACGACATGTTCCTAAATCTAGAAGACCCCACAGTCTCAGCCCCCAAAGCTCCTTAAGCTGATCAACAACTTCAGCAAAGTCTCAGGATATCAAATCAATGTGAAAAATCGCTAACATTCGTATATGCCAACAACAGTCAAGCGGAAAGCCAAATCAGGAAAAAAGTCCATTCATAATTGACACACACACACACACACACACACACACACACACACAAGATACCCAGGAATACTCCACACCAGGGAGGTGAAAGGTCTCTGCAAGAAGAACTACACAACACTGCTCAAGGAAATCAGACATGTCACAAACAAATGGAAAAACATTCATGCTCATGGATAGGAAGATCAATATTATTAAAGTGGCCATACTGCCCAAAGCAATTTGCAGATTCAGTGCGATTCCTAGTAAGTTATCATTGACATTCCTCACAGAACTAGAAAAACTATTTTAAAATTCGTATGAAACTGTAAAAGAGCCTGGATGGCCAAGGCAGTCCTAAGTGAAAAAGAACAAAGCTGGAGGCATCACGCTACCCGACTTCCAAAATATGCCACGGGCCCACAGTAACCAAAACAGCATGGTACTGGCACAAAAGCAGATACGGAGTCCAATGGAACAGAATAGAGAACCCAGAAATAAGGCCGCACACCTACAACTATCTGATATTTGACAAACCTGACAAAAGCAAGCAATGGGGAAAATATTCTCTATTCAGCAAAGGGTGCTGTGATAACTGGCTAGCCATACACGGAAGACTGCAACTGGACCCCTTTCTTACACCAGGTACTAGTCAGTTCTCCTGCTGCTAATAAAGACATACCTGAGACTGGGTAATCTATAAAGAGAAGAAGTTGAATGGACTCACAGTTCCACATGCCTTGGGAGGCCTCACAATCGTGGCAGAAGGCGAAGGAAGAGCAGAGGTGTGTGTTCCACAGCGGCAGGAAAGAGAGCATGTGCAGGGGAACTGCCCTTTGTAAAACCATGAGATCTCGTGAAACTTACTCGCTATCAGGAGAACAGCACGGGAAAAGGCCGCCCCCATGATTCAGTTACATCCCACCGGATCCCTCCCACAACACGTGGGGATTATGGGAGCTACAATTCAAGAGGAGATTTGGGTGGGGATACAGCCAAACTATATCATGCCATATGCAAAAATTAACTCAACATGGATTAAAGACTTAAAGGTAAAACCCCAAAATAGAGAAACCCTGGAAGACAACCTAGGCAATCATATTCTGGACATAGGAACGAGCAAAGATTTCATGACGAAGACACCAAGAGCAATTACAACAAAAGCAAAAATTGACAAATGGGGTCTAATTAAGCTAAAGAGCTTCTACACACTAAAGGAAACTGTCAACAGAGTGAACAGACAACCTACAGAATGGGAGAAAATTTTTGCAAACTATGGATCTGACAAAGATCTAATATCCAGCAAGAAAAATACCAAGCAACCCCATTAAAAAGTGGACAAAGGACATGAACAGACACTTTTCAAAAGAAGACATAGATGCGGTCAACAATCCCATGAAAGAAAGCTCAACATCACTGACCATTAGAGAAATGCAAGTCAAAACCACAGTGAGATGCCGTCTCACGCCAGTCAGAATGGCTATCATTACAAAGTGAAAAAATAACGGATACTGGCGAGGTTGCAGAGAAAAAAAGGAACACTTATGCACTGTTGGTGAGAGTGTAAATTAGTTCAGCCATTGTGGAAGACAGTGTGGTGATTCCTCGAAGACCTAAAGACAGAAGTACCACTCGGCCCAGCAATCTCATTACTGGGCATATACCCCAAGGAATGTAAATCATTCTGTTATCAAGACACGTGCACATGTATGTTCATTGCAGCACTATTCACAATAGCAAAGGCATGGAGTCAACCTAAATGCCCAGCAATGGTAGACTGGATAAAGAAAATGTGGTACATATACACTGTGGAATATTATGCAGCTATAAAAAGAATGAGGTTAGGTCCTTTGCAGGAACATGGCTGGATCTGGAGGCCATTATCCTCAGCAAACTAATGCAGGAACAGAAAACCAAACACCGCATGTTCCCACTGATAAGTGGGAGCTAAAAGACGAGAACACAGGGACACAAAGAGGGGAACAACACGCACCGGAGCCTATCAGACAGTAGAGGGTGGGAGGAGGGAGAGGACCAGGAAAATAACGAATGGGTACTAGGCTTAATCACTGGGTGACGAAATAATTTCTACAAGAAACCCCCATGACACAAGTTTACCTATGTAACAAACCTGTACATGTACCCCTGAATTTAAAATAAAAGTTAAATTCAAGAAATACTAATAATATGGTTTGGTGTTGACTGTTATGTACTTTTATAGTAGTGGAATCAGAAAATATGTTCATATTTCTTGCTTCTTGTGTTTAATGTCAGGAGTTTGCTTTCGGATGTTTAAATCTGAGATGTGTGTTAGGTATCCAAGTGGAGATGCTGAGTGGACAAAGGTCTGGCTCTGGGTTGAAAAAGCACCTACGGGAGTCATCATAGTTTCGATATTTTTTTCCAGGGCCCATTCCAGAGATAGAAATTACACCACTTTTCTATTGAGTTATGTTAAAACACACAGAACATAGAATTCACCATCTTAAGCGAAGCGTTTTTCAGTGTTCAGTTCGGTAGTGTTAAATATATTCGCATTTCTGTGCTGCCAATCTCCAGAATGTCTTCAACCGCAAAACTGAAATGTATACCCGTTCAACAATTCCTTGCTTTCCCCTGCCCCCCAGCCTCCGGAAACCACCATTCTACCTTCTGCTTCTGAGTTTGGAAATATTAGATCCCTTATAAAAGTGGAATCATGTAGTATTTGTCCTTTTGTGACTGACTCATTTTATAGCATAATGTCCTAACGTTTTATCCACATTGTAGCATTTATCAGAATTCCATCCTTTTATGGGCAAAATCATAATTCATTGTAAGGGCCAAATAATAACGGACCATATTTAGTTTCTGTATTCATCCATCAGTGGACACTGGGGTGGCTTCCATCTCTTGGCTCTCATGAATAATGCTGCTATGAGCAGGGGTGTACAAACATCACTTTGAGACTCTGATTTCTATTCTTTTGGCTATAGACACAGAATGGAATTACTGGATCATATGGTAATTCTATTTTTAGTTTTCTGAGTAACCGCCATACCCTATTCCACAGCAGCTGTGCCATTTTACATTCCCACCAACAGTGCACAAAGGTTCCAGTTTCTGCACATCTTCACCAGTATCGGATCAGTTTTAGTGAACAAATGGAATTTATTTCATTTCTTCGGATTTTATTTTTGTTTATTTTTATTGACACAACTGTATACATTTATAGTGTACAACATGATGTTTTGAAATAGGTATACACTGTGCAATGGGTACATTAGGCTAACTACAATATGGATGAACTCACATACTTTCATCTTTTGTGGTGAGAACACCTAAAATCTATCTACCTTCTTAGCAATTTTCAAGTATTTGTTATTATTAACTATAGTCACCATGTTTAGAATAGATCTCTTGAACTTAGACTTCTTGTCTAAATGAAGTTTTGTATCCTTATCAATATCCCTACCAGTATCTCCCCAGCCCCAGACCCTGGTAACACCATTCTATTCTCTGTTTCTAAAAAATTTGATTTTTTAAGATTCCATGTCCCAGTGAGATCATACAGTATGTGTCCTGCTGTGCCTGGCTTATTTCATTCGACATACTATATTACAGATTCACTCATGTTGCCACAAATGACAGGATTTCTTTTTTTTTTTTTTTAAGTCTCAATACTATTCTACTGTGTGTACATATACACATGTGCTTTATCCATTCATCCATCTGATGGGCTCTTAGGTTGATTTCACGTCTTGGCTCTTGTGAACAGTGCTGCAATGAATACGCGAGTGCAGATATTTTTGACATGCTCATTTCATTTCCTTTGGCCATATATCCAGTAGTGAGATTACCGAATCAAATGATAGTACTATTTATATTTTTTATTTTAATTTTTAATGGATACATATTTGCACATATTTATGGTGTACCTGTGATATTCTGTCACGTGCATAGAATGTATACTGATCAATTCAGGATATCTGAGGTAACCATCACCTGGAATACTTTTCATTCCTATGTATTGGGAACATTTCAAGTCCTCTCTTCTGGCTATTTTGAAATATACAATGCATTGCTGTTAACTGTAGTCATCCAACTCTGCTGTTGAACATTAGAGTTTATTCTGTCTTTGTATTTTTTGAGACTGGGTCTCACTCTATTGTCCCAGGCTGGAGTGCAGCGGTGCAATCACAAGTCACTGCAGCCTCAACCTCCTCGGCTTAAGCGATCCTTCCACCTCAGCCTCCCGAGTAGCTGGGACGACTGGTACGTCCCACCGTACCTGGCTAATTGTTTTGTTTTTTGTTTTTTGTTTTTGTTTTTTGTTTTTTTGTACAGACTGGGTTTCACTACACTCTCCAGGCTGGTCTGGAACTCCTGAGCTCATGCGATCTACCCGCGTCAACCTCTCAAAGTGCTGGGATTACAGGCATCAGCCACCATACCCGGCCTAGAACTGATTCCTTCCTTTTAACCATATGTTTGTACCTATTAACCAACCTCTCTTCTTCCCAACCCCTCGTCCTCCAATCCACACATCCTTCCCAGCCTCTCCTATCTATCGCTCTATTCTCTACCTCTATGAGATCAACTTTTTTACCTCCCACATATGAGTGAGAACGTACGGTATTTGTCTTTCTGTGCCTGGCTTATTTCACCTAACTAAATGACCACCGGGTCCATTCACGTTGCTGCAAATGAAAGGATTTCATTCTTTTTGTGGCTGAATCATATTCCCTGTGTATATATGCCACATTTTCTTTATCCATTCATCCACTGATGGTCACTTAGGTTGATTCCATATCTTGGCTGTTGTGTTGAGTGCTGCAATAAGTATGGGGGTGTAGGTATCCCTTTGGTATACCAATTTCCTCTCTTTTGGATAAATACCCGGTAGTGGGATTGCTGGATAGTTCTATTTTTAGTGTTTTGAGAAGTCTCCATACTGTTTTGCACAGCGGCTGTACTAATTTCCATTCCCACCACAGTGTATAAGGGTTCCCTTTTCTTCACATCCTCGCCAACGCTTGTTCTCTTTTATCTTTCTGGTAATAGCCATTTTACCAGGTGTGAAGTCATAGCTCATTGTGACATTTCCCTGATGATAAGTGATGTTGAGCATTTTCATACAACTGTTGGCCATTTGCATGTCTTCTTTGGAGAAATGTCTATTCAGATCCTTTGCACATTTTAAAATCAGGCGATTTGTATTCTTGTTATTGAGTTGAGTTTCTTATGTATTTTGGATATTAACTCCCTATCAGATGTATAGTTTGTGAATATTTTCTCCCATGCTGTAGGTTGCCTCTTCACTCTGTTATCGTTTCCTTTGCTGTGGAGAAGCTTTTCAGTTTGACGTAATTCCATTCTCTATTCTTTCTTTGGTTGCTCATGCTTTTGGGGTCATAGAGGCAAAATTATTGCCCAGGTCAATGCCATGGATGTTTCTCCCTATGTTTTCTTCTGGTAGTTTTACAGCTTCAGATCTTACGATTAAATCCAGAGTCCATTTTGCCTTGAATTTTGTATATGAGACAAGGGTCCCATTTTCTTCTTCTGCATGTGGATACTCCGTTTTCCCAAGACCATTTATTGAAGAGACAGTCCTTTCCACATTGTGTGTTCTTAGCATCTTTGTTGAAAATCACTTAGCCCTAAGTGCATGGATTTTTTCTAGTCAATCATATTGTTCCAGTTGTCTGTTTTTATGCCAGTACCATGCTGTTTTCATTACTCTAGCTTATATTATATTTTGAGATCAGGCTGTGATTCCTCCAGCTTTGTTCTTTTTGCTCAAGATTGCTTTGGGTAAGTGGAGTCTTTTGTGGTTCTCTGCGAATTTCAGGATTGCCTTTCCTATGTATGTAAAAGTAGCATGGGAATTTTGATAGGGATTGCAGTGAGTCTGTTGATTGCTTTGAGTAGTACGGACATTTTAACAATATTGATTCTTCCAATCCATAACCGTTGGATAGCTTTCCATTTATTTGTGGCTTCCTCAACTTCTTTCATTAGTGTTTTATAGTTTCCAGTGTACAGATCTTTCAACTCCTTGGTTGAATTTATTCCTAAGTAGTTTACATTATTTTTGAGAGCTACTGTGAATGGGATTGTTTTCTTGATTTCTTTTTCAGATAGCTTGTTATTAGTGTATGGAAATGCTACTGATTTGTGTATGTTGACTTTGTATTTTGCAACTTTCCTTAAAATTATTTGAATTTTAAGGTTTTTTGTAAAATATTTTAGGATTTTAGATATATAAAATCATGTCGTTGTCGTCTGCAGACAGAGATAATTTAAATTCTTATTTTTTTTTTCTTTTGCATTTTGGGATAGGTTCTCTCTTTGTCACCCAGGCTGGAGTGCAGTGATGGGATCTTGGCTCACTGAAGCCTCGACTTCCTGGGTTCAAGCGATTCTCATGCCTCAGCCCCCCAGGTAACTGGGACTACAGTCGCATGCCACCACGCCCGGCTAACTTTTGTATTTTTGGTAGAGGCAGGGTTTCGCCATGTTGCCCAGGCTGGACTCGAACTCCTGGCCTCATGCGATTCACCATCCTCAGCCTCCCAAATGTTAGGATAACAGGTGTGAGCCACCGTGCCCAGAAACTTTTTGTTTTTTGATTTGTGTGCTTTTAATTTTTTTCTCTTGCCCAAATTTTTTGGATAAAATTTCCAGTACTATGTTGCATTGAAGTGGTGAAAGGGGGCATGTTTGTCTTGTTTCTGACACAGGTAGTATTAAAACCAGGATCTTCCATCAGCTATGACAAGAGTGTAGTAAAAGGAAAGAATCAGACCAAGGTCTGGGCCCGGGGGCTCTCTATTTGTAAGAATTTGGGGAGAAGAGAACTTCCGCATAGCTGAACACGTGGAAGTTACTGGAGGGAGGTGCACCTGGAGAGGTCATGGAAGCTCCATGCCCCTTCCCACATACTGTGTCCTATGCATCTCTCTCATCTGGCTGTTCGTCTGTATCCTTTGTCATGTTCTTCATAATAAATGGGTAAACATATTTACTAATCAGTGTTAAAACTCAACACGATACACTAACATGATTTTAGTGCACTTAGAGGACAAATATTTCCTAGTTAAGGGGAAAAATTGTGCAAAGGGCCTCTGGAAGACCTTCATCCTAAATTGTTTTGTAGGGAAACATTAAATTTAGAAGTCTGGACATTTTTTTTTCGGTTTGCTGTAATCTGCATTCACTGAGTAGAACTTGTATTGATCATTGGGACCCAGTTTATTCCAGGGTTCTGGGGGATTCTTTCTGTCCCAGCTAACATCTGGGTTAAACATCTGCCAGATGCAAGACATGCAGCCCTGCTCCAGTGCCTCCTGCTCAAATATATACAAAGAGAGAGCTATCACACTCGAATGCCTCCTGGCCTGACCAAAGAGCTGGGGGAGCACCTGTGTAGACTGGAAGGAGGGAAGAACAAATATTTCAGACCCGGGTCTAAGTAATCCAATGCAGCATTTGATTTTTGGAGGAGACTTAGGCTATATAGAATTGAGTTAATGATACTCCTGGTTTCATAACATGCTACTCATGATTGATGTCAGGCCCTATTTGTTTATTTATTTTATAATGCAGTGTTCCCCCATTTACCTATTACTCAATCCAAAAACTAGACTATTACCAGTAACTTACATCCACCTCTGAGCTCGCCCTCACTGCATCCTCCTGACCCCCTTCACTCCCACTGGAAGCAACCCTAACCTGAATTGGACACTTGGTATTTCTTTGATTTTTATTGCAAATAAGTACACACACACACACACACACTATCAATTTTGACTCACTACAGCCTCAACCTCCCCAGCATACACACACACACACACACACACATACACACACACACACACACACACTCTCTCTCTCTCTCTCTCTCTCTCTCTTATGATTTTGGCTCACTGCAACCTCAACCTCCGCAGCTCAGGTGATTCTCCCACCTCAGCCTCCCAAGTACCTGGGAGCACAAACGCATGCTGTGATGCCTGGCTAATTATTTGTAGAGAGGAGTTTAGCCATGTTGTGCGGGCTGGTCTCCTGTTCCTGGACTCAACCACTCCACCCACATCTGCCTCCCAAAGTGCTGGGATTACAGGCATGAGCCGCTGCGCCTGGCAATTATACTCTTCAGTTTTGCTTGATTTTGAATTTTATGAAAAGGTTGTCATACTGCATGTAGTCTTGTGGTAACTGCATTTTTATATACTTATACCAACATTGATCCGTTGTTAAGCATAAAAGTGCAGTTCACCCATTTGCCTTGCTACATAGTATATCATGGTGTGCATATACCACAGTTGATCTACACATTCTCTTGTTTGTGATCATTTACGTAGCTCCCAGGTTTTTGCTACTGTGGCCAGGGCTGCTGTGAAATTCTTGTCCAGTGGACATTGACAGGAGTCGCTGAGTTGTCAATGATCTACTTTATATATTGATGCCACATTGTTTTCCAAACTGGTTGTGTTCATTTATATTCCCAACATGTTGCAAGGTGTATGAGATCCCACTGCTCTGCATCCTGTCTAACCTTTGATGTTGCCAGGTTTCTTAATCTTTGCCAATCAAATGGGTATAAGATTTATTTTGTAGTCATATTTAGCATGTCCCCGACTACTGATGAGCTGAGCATATCTTCATGTGTTTATTGGCCACATAAGTTCCTTCTTCTATGGAATTCCTGTTCATGATTTTTGTCTATTATCATACTGGGTTGTTTGTCTTTCTTATTGATTTCTAGGAGTTCTCAAAATATATTCTTGATAATCAATCTTTTGTCAATTGTATGCAGGATAAACATCTTCTTCCAGCTTGTACCATGTATTTCCACTTTTACATGATGTCTTTTAATAATTGAGGTATGACATACATACAGCAAACCACAAAAACTTAAGTGTACAATTTTAACATGGTTATACACCCATGTAACCACCATCCAAATCAAAATAGAGAGCATTTGCAACATCTCCCCATCCCCAAAGAGATAATTTTGAGAGAAGATGAGGAACCAGTAAAGAAGATTGAGGAGTGATCACTGAGATTAGAATAAACCCAATGTCTTCTCCTCCTGGTAATGGCAGACTAGACAATTCAGGTAAAACCTCTGTGTTGGCCATCTGTTAGTTGGCCATCTGGTTTAACTCAATCTACAATCTCCCTCCGTCTCTCTGGTGACTGGGCTGATATCGCATAGTTCAGTGACCCAACCCTCTAGTCATGTGGTTGGTCCTTCTAGTATGGCCAGCCTCTATTCAGAGTCATCTCATTGCATAAACTATCTAGGGGCCTTCCATGATTCACCTCATTAGCATAAACCATGAAGTGTAGTCCGTGGTGCCCACCAGGAATGACAAAGACACGCCCATCACACAGGATATTGCAAAGGATTAGAGGTTATCTCCTAGCACTCAGGGACAAAATCCAGGCAAATTCTTTATTACACATTAAGTGCACAGAAAAATGAATATTATCAAAAAAATTCATCTTATTGGGATCTTTCCAGATCCTGGAAGTTTAGAAATATACTGCTATGGTTTGGATATGATTGGTTTGGATATGATTGGTCTGTCCCCGTCAAAACTCATGTGGAAATTGGATCCCCAGTGTGGTGGTGTTGGGAGGTGGGGCCTTGTGGGAGGTGTTTGGGTCATGGAGATAGATCCTTCATGAACAGCTTGCTGCCATTCTCGAGGTAGTGAGTGAGTACTGGCTCTGGTGAGACTGGATTAGTGCCCATGACGGTAGGTTTAGTTACTAAACCAGCATGCTCCTCGGGTTTTCCCTCTTTGCATGTGTCTGCTTCCCCTTTGGCCTTTTCCACTATGCTTTGGCTTAGGAGGTGGCTGTCACCAGAAGCTGAGCAGCTACTGGTGCCACGCTCCTCCTACTTCCCAGCTTGCTGAATAATGAGCTAAGTCAACCTCTTTTATTTTTAAATTATTCAGTCTCAGATAATCTGTTACAGCAATCAAAACAGACTAAGACACATACTAACAATGGCCCAAAAGAGGGAGAGATGGCATTAAATTGGTGCAAAAGTAATTGCGGTTTTTGCCATTACTCTTAATAGGAAAATCTTCTGCACCAACCTAATACCACAAAAAAACTCAATTCAAGAACTTACATGAAATTTACTAATTCTTTTAAAGAGACGAATTATCAAGACCCACCCAATATAAAATAATTTGAATAGTCTTATAAATACATTGAACTTTAGGAGACCAAGCTGGCAGGATCACCTGAACCCAGAAGACTGAGACCAGCCTGGGCAACATAGTGAGACCCTATCTCTACAAAAGATTTATGTATTAAAAAGAAATGGATTCATAGTGAAATACCTTCCAAAAAAATATAAGCCCAAATGATTTCACTGGCAAATTCCACCAAACATTCAAAGAAGGATTAATACCAATTCTACAATATCTCTTCCCAAAAATACAACAGTAAAGACTACTTGTCAACACATTTTATGAGGCCAGGATTACCCTGATAACAAAACCACCCAAAGACTGTATAAAAGAAGCAAGCAAGCAAGAAACGACCGACCACCAACTCTCATGAATATAAATGCTAAAATCAAAATATCAGCAAATTGAATCCAGCAATGTCTAAAAACAAAAATATAGCTCAACCATGTGTGGCTTATCCCAGGAATGCAGGGCTTATTGAATGTTAAAAACAAACAGTAAATTTATTCCATTATATTAATGGTCAATAAAAGGAAGAAATGCAAGATCATATGAATTGATGTAGAAAAAACCTTTGGCAAAATTCAATATCCATTCAAGACATAAACTCTCGGCAAACTAAGAACAGAAAAGACTTTCCTCAACTTGATAAAGGGAATCTGCAAGAAAACTCACAGCTAATATCGTAGTTAATAGGGAACAACTGAATGTTTTCCTCCTAAGTTCATGAACAATACAAGGATGTGTACTTCACCACTTCTATTCAACATCATACTTAGAAGTCCTTCCTATTGTAATAACTCAAGAAATAGAATTAAAAGACTTTCAGACAGGAAAAGAAATAAAACTGCCTGGTATTCACAGATGTCATTATCATCTATGCAGAGAATTCCATGGAATCCACAAAAAATTCCTAGAACTCATAAGTGAGTTTACTAAACGTAAAGCGTACTTGCTCAATACACAAAAATCAACTGTATTTCTATATACAGTAAGTATAAAAATGGAAACAAAATATTTAAAAACCAGTGTCATTTACAATAACTCCAAAAATGAAATACCTAGGCATGAATCAAAGAAATTCTACATTCTGAAAATTATACAACGATAATGAAAGAAATCCAGGA
>NW_022317532.1:0-1107 GCF_002776525.5 Piliocolobus tephrosceles
ATGCCAGTATTCTATCCCCATAGTTTACCTGTAATTCTACATTCAGTTGAAATTCCGAGTATGGTTGTGCCTAAGCAGATTGATCTTTAGGAATAATGACAATATTCACTGCCTGAAATCTCCACTGCCTCAATCTGACTAGTGGATTGGAAACTGTGATTATGACAGGCCACATTATAGATTGCTGGCCACACCCTTCATAGGGATAGAGCACCACAGACCAGAAACTCTCAAATCATATCATGCTGATTTTAATTATTTTAATCAAACAGCATATTTTAAACGAGTGTCTCATTCGCACCAGTTTTGTTAGAATTCTTTTTTTTAACTTTCTTATCTTTACATTGAAGTCATCCTTCAATCTAAATACCTCAAAATCAGCCTATTTGTCCACCACAAACTGCAAAGCAAGCAAGAAAGCAAGTCATATTAAGAGTGACAGTCCTATTGTTAGATAAGCAATAGTATATATTGTACATAAGAAAGAACAATATCAAAGGAAACAGGAAGTGGCAGATTGCAACATGAAATTAAAGACCTAACAGAATAGATGTTTTTCTTTCCCTTTGACGAGGCACCAGCCTTCTCATATTTAATGTTAAAGGTTACATACATAATGAAACAGAAAGCAAATGGAAGATAGTATCACTTAGTGTTTTTTAAGAACTGGGTTATATTGACTTTAAAATATTTTTTAAGAAAAAATATACCTCACCCATGGGAAATTAGAAAAGACATCATAGTGATTCTATGCTTTGTGATATTTGTTGTGATCAAAAAGGCAAGCTGACAATTTAGAAGGAAAGCAGATAATCAACTGTCTAGGTCAAATAAGACATTCACTTAACACATTGCTTTATTTATCGATTTTCTCACAGATAAGCAAGAAAGTGTTCATCAGACTTTAATTTTTACAGGATTAGTATGTTTGCTCCTCAGCTCATCAGCTTCCAGGAATAGACGAACTTGATATTTTTCCTGCTATCTTATCTGCTGAGTATATAAAATACCATAAACCTCTTCTGACACCTTCAGAAAATTTGCAGCAAGATAAAGGACTACACATCAGATACGGTTAGCCATAGGACCAAGTCTCAAAGGGCATCT
>NW_022317533.1:0-2138 GCF_002776525.5 Piliocolobus tephrosceles
TAAATGATGAGTTAAAGGGTGCAACACACCAATATGGCACATGTATACATATGTAACAAACCTGCAGGTTGTGCACATGTACCCTAGAACTTAAAGTCTAAAAAAAAAAAAAAAAAAAAGAATAAAAAAAAACCTGTCTTTTTTGTATTAGCTATATAACTTTAAAATTATTTTTGTGTGGAACATTGTTTCACTATTGGATACCCATTACATATATGGAGTTCAAACCACAATTTTTAAATAACTACTCAGAAATATAAGATGATTTCAGATTGGTTACATCATGTAAATTCTTTCAAAATTAGTCTCTTAAAAAAAAAGATGAAACTCATACCTACTATTGAGAAAATAAGCTATGTATAAATACCACCTAGTAAAAAAAAATGTTACACTCAGAAAGGGTCATTAATTTCTGTCTTCAGTGCATTGAGCAAGTCTGTACTTGACACTGTATTGAAGTCCAATCTAATAGCTGCTCCTCTGGCCTTCATTTGTGTAATGTTATCAGGTTGATCCTCATACAATTTAATACCTACCGTAGGGACCCCATGGTAGATCACCTTGTGATGCCATTGAATCTACTATGAGTAAAAAATGCCCTGGTTTTTGGATGACCTAGGATTGGATAAATTTTAGCAATATTATTCATAGGAATAAAATGAGGAATGAACAACTAAATACTCGAGTGACAGTGTTTTCTAGTAAAAATGTTGAACTAAATTAAAATTGTGTTTCAGACTTCAGAGGAAGGAGCACCTACTTGTGCTGGAGATGTAAGTGAAAACTCTATTGTGTGTGTGACTTCAGACTGAAAAAAAATTAAACAAGATTAACAGTTGGACTAAAGAAAAAGTGCAATCTAAATAAAACGTGCAAAAAGAAAAAGAAGCAAAGAAACGAGATGAATATGTAAGAATGTGTTCTCCTAGGTGTAGTCACAGAATGTGATATGTGAGATGTGCAAGGCAGCAGGCAGTGGGGTGGTGGTGGTGCTAGGATTGCGGAAGGACAGGTCACACTTCATCATGAAATGTGTCATCACATTATGATTAAGATTAGGAATTTAATCCTACAGAAAATGCAGAGTCGCTGGTGATAGCAGAAGAGCTGTTATTTTTAGTGACATCTGAAATAACCTGCATAAAAAAAAAGAACAGGTGAAAAGTTATAGAAATAGGAGACAAAGAGACAATCTATGAAGTTGTAAACAATTCTATGAGACATAATAACCCCTGAAATAAAAATACTCTGATTCTGACAGTAAAGAATGTGAATGTAAATCATAAAATGCCATCAATTATAGCTTATCATTTTCCCCATAGGAATGGAAAACAAATATAAAGAAGTTTCATTTTATTTTTAAGTTTTTCCATAACACATTTTCAATATGTTTGTTTCATGATTAATAATTAATGCTTTAATGGGCTATTACTAATATATTCAGTATTTGTACTCCAGATTCTTACCAAGAAGGTCATTCTGGGGTATCCACTTGTACACCTGAGTACTGAGTCCTAAGGCATGTGGTCTATTCCCATGAAATCTTCACAGGATCTGTTATAGTAAAGAAAATATCTTATTCCTTAAGTAGAACTCCAAAGTTATAGAATGTTAGAACTCTAAAGATATTAAGGATGAGATCAGGGATGCTGAGGAATAAAATTACTCAGAGACTGATGTAAATAGAATGCCAACATTTCATTTTCTTAACTTCTATAATTTGTTAAGTGTGTAAGGAAATCAGGATTTTCCAAATAATAGCTTGGAAAAAATGAGATTATAGATGAAAATTTCACATATTAAAAAAAAACTGTTAGGTTTTTCAAAAGAAGACCCATGTGTGGCCAACCATCGTATGAAAAAAGCTTAACATCACTGCTCATTGGAGAAATGCAAATCAAAATCACAATAGATACTATTTTGCACCAGTCATAATGGCTATTATAAACTCAAAAGGTAGTACATGCTAGTGAGATTGGGTAGAAAAAAGAATGCTTATACTCTGTTAGTGGGAGTGTAAGCTGGTTCAACCGTTGTGGAAGACAGTGTGGCACTTCCTCAAAAACCTAGAGGCTAAAATACAATTCAACTCACCAATCTCATTAGTGGGTATATACGGAAAGGATGAAGAATGATTC
>NW_022317534.1:0-2139 GCF_002776525.5 Piliocolobus tephrosceles
GAATCATTCTTCATCCTTTCCGTATATACCCACTAATGAGATTGGTGTGTTGAATTGTATTTTAGCCTCTAGGTTTTTGAGGAAGTGCCACACTGTCTTCCACAATGGTTGTACCAACTTACACTCCCACTAACAGAGTATAAGCATTCTTTTTTCTACCCAATCTCACTAGCATGTACTATGTTTTGAGTTCATAATAGCCATTACGACTAGTGCAAAATAGTATCTATTGTGATTTTGATTTGCATTTCTCCAATGAGCAGTGATATTAAGCTTTTTTCATACGATGGTTGGCCACACATGGGTCTTCTTTTGAAAAACCTAACAGTTTTTTTTTAATATGTGAAATTTTCATCTATAATCTCATTTTTTTCCAAGCTATTATTTGGAAAATCCTGATTTCCTTACACACTTAACAAATTATAGAAGTTAAGAAAATGAAATGTTGGCATTCTATTTACATCAGTCTTTGAGTAATTTTATTCCTCAGCATCCCTGATCTCATCCTTAATATCTTTAGAGTTCTAACATTCTATAACTTTGGAGTTCTACTCAAGGAATAAGATATTTTCCTTACTGTAACAGGTCCTGTGGAGATTTGATGGGAATAGACCACATGCCTTAGGACTCAGTACTCAGGTGTACAAGTGGATACCCCAGAATGACCTTCTTGATAAGAATCTGGAGTACAAATACTGAATATATTAGTAATAGCCCATTAAAGCATTAATTATTAATCATGAAACAAGCATATTGAAAATGTGTTATGGAAAAACTTAAAAATAAAATGAAACTTCTTTATATTTGTTTTCCATTCCTATGGGGAAAATGATAAGCTATAATTGATGGCATTTTATGATTTACATTCACATTCTTTACTGTCAGAATCAGAGTATTTTTATTTCAGGGGTTATTATGTCTCATAGAATTGTTTACAACTTCATAGATTGTCTCTTTGTCTCCTATTTCTATAACTTTTCACCTGTTCTTTTTTTTTATGCAGGTTATTTCAGATGTCACTAAAAATAACAGCTCTTCTGCTATCACCAGCGACTCTGCATTTTCTGTAGGATTAAATTCCTAATCTTAATCATAATGTGATGACACATTTCATGATGAAGTGTGACCTGTCCTTCCGCAATCCTAGCACCACCACCACCCCACTGCCTGCTGCCTTGCACATCTCACATATCACATTCTGTGACTACACCTAGGAGAACACATTCTTACATATTCATCTCGTTTCTTTGCTTCTTTTTCTTTTTGCACGTTTTATTTAGATTGCACTTTTTCTTTAGTCCAACTGTTAATCTTGTTTAATTTTTTTTCAGTCTGAAGTCACACACACAATAGAGTTTTCACTTACATCTCCAGCACAAGTAGGTGCTCCTTCCTCTGAAGTCTGAAACACAATTTTAATTTAGTTCAACATTTTTACTAGAAAACACTGTCACTCGAGTATTTAGTTGTTCATTCCTCATTTTATTCCTATGAATAATATTGCTAAAATTTATCCAATCCTAGGTCATCCAAAAACCAGGGCATTTTTTACTCATAGTAGATTCAATGGCATCACAAGGTGATCTACCATGGGGTCCCTACGGTAGGTATTAAATTGTATGAGGATCAACCTGATAACATTACACAAATGAAGGCCAGAGGAGCAGCTATTAGATTGGACTTCAATACAGTGTCAAGTACAGACTTGCTCAATGCACTGAAGACAGAAATTAATGACCCTTTCTGAGTGTAACATTTTTTTTTACTAGGTGGTATTTATACATAGCTTATTTTCTCAATAGTAGGTATGAGTTTCATCTTTTTTTTTAAGAGACTAATTTTGAAAGAATTTACATGATGTAACCAATCTGAAATCATCTTATATTTCTGAGTAGTTATTTAAAAATTGTGGTTTGAACTCCATATATGTAATGGGTATCCAATAGTGAAACAATGTTCCACACAAAAATAATTTTAAAGTTATATAGCTAATACAAAAAAGACAGGTTTTTTTTTATTCTTTTTTTTTTTTTTTTTTTTAGACTTTAAGTTCTAGGGTACATGTGCACAACCTGCAGGTTTGTTACATATGTATACATGTGCCATATTGGTGTGTTGCACCCTTTAACTCATCATTTA
>NW_022317535.1:0-2139 GCF_002776525.5 Piliocolobus tephrosceles
TAAATGATGAGTTAAAGGGTGCAACACACCAATATGGCACATGTATACATATGTAACAAACCTGCAGGTTGTGCACATGTACCCTAGAACTTAAAGTCTAAAAAAAAAAAAAAAAAAAAGAATAAAAAAAAACCTGTCTTTTTTGTATTAGCTATATAACTTTAAAATTATTTTTGTGTGGAACATTGTTTCACTATTGGATACCCATTACATATATGGAGTTCAAACCACAATTTTTAAATAACTACTCAGAAATATAAGATGATTTCAGATTGGTTACATCATGTAAATTCTTTCAAAATTAGTCTCTTAAAAAAAAAGATGAAACTCATACCTACTATTGAGAAAATAAGCTATGTATAAATACCACCTAGTAAAAAAAAATGTTACACTCAGAAAGGGTCATTAATTTCTGTCTTCAGTGCATTGAGCAAGTCTGTACTTGACACTGTATTGAAGTCCAATCTAATAGCTGCTCCTCTGGCCTTCATTTGTGTAATGTTATCAGGTTGATCCTCATACAATTTAATACCTACCGTAGGGACCCCATGGTAGATCACCTTGTGATGCCATTGAATCTACTATGAGTAAAAAATGCCCTGGTTTTTGGATGACCTAGGATTGGATAAATTTTAGCAATATTATTCATAGGAATAAAATGAGGAATGAACAACTAAATACTCGAGTGACAGTGTTTTCTAGTAAAAATGTTGAACTAAATTAAAATTGTGTTTCAGACTTCAGAGGAAGGAGCACCTACTTGTGCTGGAGATGTAAGTGAAAACTCTATTGTGTGTGTGACTTCAGACTGAAAAAAAATTAAACAAGATTAACAGTTGGACTAAAGAAAAAGTGCAATCTAAATAAAACGTGCAAAAAGAAAAAGAAGCAAAGAAACGAGATGAATATGTAAGAATGTGTTCTCCTAGGTGTAGTCACAGAATGTGATATGTGAGATGTGCAAGGCAGCAGGCAGTGGGGTGGTGGTGGTGCTAGGATTGCGGAAGGACAGGTCACACTTCATCATGAAATGTGTCATCACATTATGATTAAGATTAGGAATTTAATCCTACAGAAAATGCAGAGTCGCTGGTGATAGCAGAAGAGCTGTTATTTTTAGTGACATCTGAAATAACCTGCATAAAAAAAAAGAACAGGTGAAAAGTTATAGAAATAGGAGACAAAGAGACAATCTATGAAGTTGTAAACAATTCTATGAGACATAATAACCCCTGAAATAAAAATACTCTGATTCTGACAGTAAAGAATGTGAATGTAAATCATAAAATGCCATCAATTATAGCTTATCATTTTCCCCATAGGAATGGAAAACAAATATAAAGAAGTTTCATTTTATTTTTAAGTTTTTCCATAACACATTTTCAATATGCTTGTTTCATGATTAATAATTAATGCTTTAATGGGCTATTACTAATATATTCAGTATTTGTACTCCAGATTCTTATCAAGAAGGTCATTCTGGGGTATCCACTTGTACACCTGAGTACTGAGTCCTAAGGCATGTGGTCTATTCCCATCAAATCTCCACAGGACCTGTTACAGTAAGGAAAATATCTTATTCCTTGAGTAGAACTCCAAAGTTATAGAATGTTAGAACTCTAAAGATATTAAGGATGAGATCAGGGATGCTGAGGAATAAAATTACTCAAAGACTGATGTAAATAGAATGCCAACATTTCATTTTCTTAACTTCTATAATTTGTTAAGTGTGTAAGGAAATCAGGATTTTCCAAATAATAGCTTGGAAAAAAATGAGATTATAGATGAAAATTTCACATATTAAAAAAAAACTGTTAGGTTTTTCAAAAGAAGACCCATGTGTGGCCAACCATCGTATGAAAAAAGCTTAATATCACTGCTCATTGGAGAAATGCAAATCAAAATCACAATAGATACTATTTTGCACTAGTCGTAATGGCTATTATGAACTCAAAACATAGTACATGCTAGTGAGATTGGGTAGAAAAAAGAATGCTTATACTCTGTTAGTGGGAGTGTAAGTTGGTACAACCATTGTGGAAGACAGTGTGGCACTTCCTCAAAAACCTAGAGGCTAAAATACAATTCAACACACCAATCTCATTAGTGGGTATATACGGAAAGGATGAAGAATGATTC
>NW_022317536.1:0-3381 GCF_002776525.5 Piliocolobus tephrosceles
TATACATGTGCCATATTGGTGTGTTGCACCCTTTAACTCATCATTTACATTAGGCATATCTCCTAGTGCTATCCTTCCCCCCTCATCACCCCTGCCCCCCTCCCCACAATAGGCCCCTGTGTGTGATGTTCCCCTTCCTGTGTCCAAGTGATCTCATTGTTCAGTTCGCACCTATGAGAGAGAACATGCAGTGTTTGGTTTTCTGTTTTTGCGAGAGTTTGCTGAGAATGATGGTTTCCAGCTGCATCCATGTCCCTACGAAGGACACAAACTCATCCTTTTTTATGGCTGCATAGTATTCCATGGTGTATATGTGCCACATTTTCTTAATCCAGTCTGTCACTGATGGACATTTGGGTTGATTCCAAGTCTTTGTTCTTGTGAGTAGTGCCACAATAAACATACGTGTGTATGTGTCTTTATAGTAGCATGATTTATAATCCTTTGGGTATATCCCCAGTAATAAGATGGCTGAGTCAAATGGTATTTCTAGTTCTAGATCCTTGAAGAATCGCCACACTGTTTTCCACAATGGTTAAACTATTTTACAGTCCCACCAACAGTGTAAAAGTGTTTCTATTTCTCCACATCCTCTCCAGCACCTGTTGTATCCTGACATTTTAAGGATTGCCATTCTAACTGGTGTGAGATGGTATCTCATTGTGGTTTTGATTTGCATTTCTCTGACAAGTAATGATGAGCATTTTTTCATGTGTCTGTTGACCATATGCATATCTTCTTTGGAGAAGTGTCTGTTCATATCCTTTGCATACTTTTTGATGGGGTTGTTTTTTTCTTGTAAATTTGTTTGAGTTCTTTGTAGGTTCTGGATATTAGCCCTTTGTCAGATGAGTACATTGCAAAAATTTTCTCCCTTTCTGTAGGTTGCCTGTTCACTTTGATGGTAGTTTCTTTTGCTGTGTAGAAGTTCTTTAGTTCAAGTAGATCCTGTTTGTTAATTTTGGCTTTTGTTGCCATTGCTTTTGGTGTTTTAGACATGAAGTCCTTGCCCATGCCTATGACCTGAATGGTATTACCTAGGTTTCCTTCTAGAGTTTTTATGGTTTTAGGTCTAACATTTACGTCTCTAATCCATCTTGAATTAATTTTCATATAAGTAGTAAGGAAAGGATCCAGTTCCAGCTTTCTACTCATGGTTAGCCAATTTTCCCAGCACCATTTATTAAATAGGGAATCCTTTCCCCATTTATTTATTTTTTTCATGTTTGTTAAAGATCAGATGGTTGTAGATGTGTGGTATTATTTGTGTGGGTTCTGTTCTGTTCCATTGGTCTATATCTCTGTTTTGGTACCAGCACCATGCTGTTTTGCTTACCATAACCTTGTAGTATAGTTTGAAGTCAGGTATCATGATGCCTCCAGCTTTTTCTTTTGGCTTAGGATTGTCTTGGCAATGTGGGATCTTTTTGGGTTCCATATGAATTTTAAAGCAGTTTTTTTTTTTTTTTTTTTTTTTTTTTTTTTCCAATTCTGTGAAGGAAATCATTGGTAGCTTAATGGAGATGGCAGTGAATCTATAAATTACTTTGGGCACTATGACCATTTTCACAATATTGATTCTTCCTATCCATGAGCATGGTATGTTCCTCCATTGGTTTGTGTCCTCTTTTATTTCATTGACAAGTGGTTTGTAGTTCTCCTTGAAGAGGTCCTTTACTTCCCTTGTAAGTTGGTTTCCTAGGTATTTTATTCTCTTTGAAGCTATTGTGAATGGGAGTTCATTCATGATTTGGCTCTCTGTTTATCTGTTACTGGTGTATAAGAATGCTTGTGATTTTTGCACATTGATTTTGTATCCTGAGACTTTGCTGAAGTTGCTTATCAGCTTAAAGAGATTTTGGGCTGAGAAGATAGGGTTTTCTAAATATATAATCATGTCATCTGCAAACAGGGACAATTTGACTTCTCCTTTTCTTAAAAAGACAGTTTTTAAAAAAATCATATGATCAATCCACAGTAGAAACGAAGGATAAACTTAAAGAAATATGAAAAATATTTTAATTAAATATCTAAAATCTCTAAAAGCATAAATATTTTCTTGGTGAAAAAATCATTTTGATTGTTTCCATTATTGTAACTGGTTTGATAATTACATGTGATTTCCATGACTTAAAACCCACCTATTTAAGGTGTAAAATCCCAATATATTTAGAAGGCTTATGAGTCATGAAGCCATCTGGAATCATTCAATTTAGGGTGTTGTATAAGTGACTTCTTTCAGTGAGCATAATTTTTTTTAATGGTTTTTAGATTCATTCATGTTGTAGTGTGTATTTTCATTTTTTTGCAGCAGTATAATATTTTATAATATAGATATGATACATTTTCTTTGTTCACTTATCAGTTCATTGGCCTTTGGATTGTTTCCAATTGTGGCTATTAGGAACATTGCTACACATGTTTTTGCATAAACATGTTTTTCTTTGGGATTGATACTATAAGTGGAATTGCTGGCTCATGTGGGAACTATATGTTTATGAAGAACTGCTAAACTGTTTTCCAAAGTGCTTGTTCCATTTGTCATTGCCGCCAACAAAGCAAGAGGGTTCCAATTCCTCCACATTGTGGCCACAACATGTTATTATTTTTTTTTGTTATAGCCTTCTTAGTGGATGTGAAATGATCTCTCCTGGTTTTCTATTGAATTTTCATTACAGGTAAAAATGTGGAGCATTGCTATATGTGCCTACTGACCATATATATTCTTTGGAAAAATGTCTGTTCCAATCCTTGAAACATTTTTAAACTTTGCTACTTGTTTCATTGTTGACTTTTAAGAACTATTTAAATATCATGAATATAATCTTAGAGATATAATTTTCAAATTTGTTTTTCATTCTTGGTGTGCTTTTTACTTTTTTGATGATGGCTTTTGAAGTACAAAAAATTTAATAAATTAAATTTTTAATAATTAATTTATTTATACTCCAAAGGATACAACGTGCAAAATGTCTACTCAGTCCAGCTACCATCAATTCAGCATTTATAACTACTATCAATAACGTTTTTATGTAAGAAAGGTATCACCTAAAGGAATGCTTTTATAACAGATTTTACCATAAAACATGTTGGACCAATATAAAAGAAATACAAAATAAAGTGGTTTATTTAAATGTAAATATACAGATACTTCCATTAAATCTAAATAGACTTTAAAAGGAGGAGCAAATAATGAGACATGACATAGAATATTATAAGAACACAGTTAACAAATGGAACCTTATAACGTAACATGATACACACACACACATGCATGCATGTGTGTGTGTGTGTGTGTATATATATATATATGCACATGTATGTATTATATATATCAACTGGAAGACACATTTTCTTAGAGCATATTGAATTGTTAATAAT
>NW_022317537.1:0-3381 GCF_002776525.5 Piliocolobus tephrosceles
ATTATTAACAATTCAATATGCTCTAAGAAAATGTGTCTTCCAGTTGATATATATAATACATACATGTGCATATATATATATATACACACACACACACACACATGCATGCATGTGTGTGTGTGTATCATGTTACGTTATAAGGTTCCATTTGTTAACTGTGTTCTTATAATATTCTATGTCATGTCTCATTATTTGCTCCTCCTTTTAAAGTCTATTTAGATTTAATGGAAGTATCTGTATATTTACATTTAAATAAACCACTTTATTTTGTATTTCTTTTATATTGGTCCAACATGTTTTATGGTAAAATCTGTTATAAAAGCATTCCTTTAGGTGATACCTTTCTTACATAAAAACGTTATTGATAGTAGTTATAAATGCTGAATTGATGGTAGCTGGACTGAGTAGACATTTTGCACGTTGTATCCTTTGGAGTATAAATAAATTAATTATTAAAAATTTAATTTATTAAATTTTTTGTACTTCAAAAGCCATCATCAAAAAAGTAAAAAGCACACCAAGAATGAAAAACAAATTTGAAAATTATATCTCTAAGATTATATTCATGATATTTAAATAGTTCTTAAAAGTCAACAATGAAACAAGTAGCAAAGTTTAAAAATGTTTCAAGGATTGGAACAGACATTTTTCCAAAGAATATATATGGTCAGTAGGCACATATAGCAATGCTCCACATTTTTACCTGTAATGAAAATTCAATAGAAAACCAGGAGAGATCATTTCACATCCACTAAGAAGGCTATAACAAAAAAAAATAATAACATGTTGTGGCCACAATGTGGAGGAATTGGAACCCTCTTGCTTTGTTGGCGGCAATGACAAATGGAACAAGCACTTTGGAAAACAGTTTAGCAGTTCTTCATAAACATATAGTTCCCACATGAGCCAGCAATTCCACTTATAGTATCAATCCCAAAGAAAAACATGTTTATGCAAAAACATGTGTAGCAATGTTCCTAATAGCCACAATTGGAAACAATCCAAAGGCCAATGAACTGATAAGTGAACAAAGAAAATGTATCATATCTATATTATAAAATATTATACTGCTGCAAAAAAATGAAAATACACACTACAACATGAATGAATCTAAAAACCATTAAAAAAAATTATGCTCACTGAAAGAAGTCACTTATACAACACCCTAAATTGAATGATTCCAGATGGCTTCATGACTCATAAGCCTTCTAAATATATTGGGATTTTACACCTTAAATAGGTGGGTTTTAAGTCATGGAAATCACATGTAATTATCAAACCAGTTACAATAATGGAAACAATCAAAATGATTTTTTCACCAAGAAAATATTTATGCTTTTAGAGATTTTAGATATTTAATTAAAATATTTTTCATATTTCTTTAAGTTTATCCTTCGTTTCTACTGTGGATTGATCATATGATTTTTTTAAAAACTGTCTTTTTAAGAAAAGGAGAAGTCAAATTGTCCCTGTTTGCAGATGACATGATTATATATTTAGAAAACCCTATCTTCTCAGCCCAAAATCTCTTTAAGCTGATAAGCAACTTCAGCAAAGTCTCAGGATACAAAATCAATGTGCAAAAATCACAAGCATTCTTATACACCAGTAACAGATAAACAGAGAGCCAAATCATGAATGAACTCCCATTCACAATAGCTTCAAAGAGAATAAAATACCTAGGAAACCAACTTACAAGGGAAGTAAAGGACCTCTTCAAGGAGAACTACAAACCACTTGTCAATGAAATAAAAGAGGACACAAACCAATGGAGGAACATACCATGCTCATGGATAGGAAGAATCAATATTGTGAAAATGGTCATAGTGCCCAAAGTAATTTATAGATTCACTGCCATCTCCATTAAGCTACCAATGATTTCCTTCACAGAATTGGAAAAAAAAAAAAAAAAAAAAAAAAAAAAAAACTGCTTTAAAATTCATATGGAACCCAAAAAGATCCCACATTGCCAAGACAATCCTAAGCCAAAAGAAAAAGCTGGAGGCATCATGATACCTGACTTCAAACTATACTACAAGGTTATGGTAAGCAAAACAGCATGGTGCTGGTACCAAAACAGAGATATAGACCAATGGAACAGAACAGAACCCACACAAATAATACCACACATCTACAACCATCTGATCTTTAACAAACATGAAAAAAATAAATAAATGGGGAAAGGATTCCCTATTTAATAAATGGTGCTGGGAAAATTGGCTAACCATGAGTAGAAAGCTGGAACTGGATCCTTTCCTTACTACTTATATGAAAATTAATTCAAGATGGATTAGAGACGTAAATGTTAGACCTAAAACCATAAAAACTCTAGAAGGAAACCTAGGTAATACCATTCAGGTCATAGGCATGGGCAAGGACTTCATGTCTAAAACACCAAAAGCAATGGCAACAAAAGCCAAAATTAACAAACAGGATCTACTTGAACTAAAGAACTTCTACACAGCAAAAGAAACTACCATCAAAGTGAACAGGCAACCTACAGAAAGGGAGAAAATTTTTGCAATGTACTCATCTGACAAAGGGCTAATATCCAGAACCTACAAAGAACTCAAACAAATTTACAAGAAAAAAACAACCCCATCAAAAAGTATGCAAAGGATATGAACAGACACTTCTCCAAAGAAGATATGCATATGGTCAACAGACACATGAAAAAATGCTCATCATTACTTGTCAGAGAAATGCAAATCAAAACCACAATGAGATACCATCTCACACCAGTTAGAATGGCAATCCTTAAAATGTCAGGATACAACAGGTGCTGGAGAGGATGTGGAGAAATAGAAACACTTTTACACTGTTGGTGGGACTGTAAAATAGTTTAACCATTGTGGAAAACAGTGTGGCGATTCTTCAAGGATCTAGAACTAGAAATACCATTTGACTCAGCCATCTTATTACTGGGGATATACCCAAAGGATTATAAATCATGCTACTATAAAGACACATACACACGTATGTTTATTGTGGCACTACTCACAAGAACAAAGACTTGGAATCAACCCAAATGTCCATCAGTGACAGACTGGATTAAGAAAATGTGGCACATATACACCATGGAATACTATGCAGCCATAAAAAAGGATGAGTTTGTGTCCTTCGTAGGGACATGGATGCAGCTGGAAACCATCATTCTCAGCAAACTCTCGCAAAAACAGAAAACCAAACACTGCATGTTCTCTCTCATAGGTGCGAACTGAACAATGAGATCACTTGGACACAGGAAGGGGAACATCACACACAGGGGCCTATTGTGGGGAGGGGGGCAGGGGTGATGAGGGGGGAAGGATAGCACTAGGAGATATGCCTAATGTAAATGATGAGTTAAAGGGTGCAACACACCAATATGGCACATGTATA
>NW_022317538.1:0-3114 GCF_002776525.5 Piliocolobus tephrosceles
TATACATGTGCCATATTGGTGTGTTGCACCCTTTAACTCATCATTTATATTAGACATATCTCCTAGTGCTATCCTTCCCCCCTCACACCTGCCCCCCTCCCCACAATAGGCCCCTGTGTGTGAATTTCCCCTTTCTGTGTCCAAGTGATCTCATTGTTCAGTTCCCACTTATGAATGAGAAGATGCAGTGTTTGGTTTTCTGTTTTTGCAATAGTTTGCTGAGAATGATGGTTTCCAGCTGCATCCATGTCCCTACAAAGGATACAAACTCATCCTTTTTCATGGCTGCATAGTATTCCATGGTGTATATGTGCCACATTTTCTTAATCCAGTCTGTCACTGATGGACATTTGAGTTGATTCCAAGTCTTTGTTCTTGTGAATAGTACCACAATAAACATACGTGTGTATGTGTCTTTATAGTAGCATGATTTATAATCCTTTGGGTATATCCCCAGGAATAGGATGGCCGAGTCAAATGGTATTTCTAGTTCTAGATCCTTGAGGAATCGCCACACTGTTTTCCACAATGGTTAAACTATTTTACAGTCCCACCAACAGTGTAAAAGTGTTCCTATTTCTCCACATCCTCTCCAGCACCTATTGTATCCTTACTTTTTAAGGATTGCCATTCTAACTGGTGTGGATGGTATCTCATTGTGGTTTTGATTTGCATTTCTCTGACAAGTGATGATGAGCATTTTTTCATGTGTCTGTTGACTGTATGCATGTCTTCTTTTGAGACGTGTCTGTTCATATCCTTTGCCTACTTTTTGATGGGGTTGTTTTTTCTTGTAAATTTCTTTGAGTTCTTTGTAGGTTCTGGATATTAGCCCTTTGTCAGATAAGTAGATTGCAAAAATTTTCTCCCATTCTGTAGGTTGCCTGTTCACTTTGATGGTAGTTTCTTTTGCTGTGCAGAAGTTCTTTAGTTCAATTAGATCCTGTTTGTCAATTTTGGCTTTTGTTGCCATTGCTTTTGGTGTTTTAGACATGAAGTCCTTGCCCATGCCTATGTCCTGAATGGTATTACCTAGGTTTCTTTCTAGAGTTTTTATGGTTTTAGGTCTAACATTTAAGTCTCTAATTCATCTTGAATTAATTTTCGTATAAGGAGTAAGGAAAGGATCCAGTTCCAGCTTTCTACTCATGGTTAGCCAATTTTCCCAACACCATTTATTAAATAGGGAATCTTTTCCCCATTTCTTGTTGTTGTCATGTTTGTTAAAGATCAGATGGTTGTAGATGTGTGGTATTATTTGTGAGGGTTCTGTTCTGTTCCATTGGTCTATATCTCTGTTTTGGTACCAGCACCATGCTGTTTTGGTTACCGTAGCCTTGCAGTATAGTTTGAAGTCAGGTAAAGTGATGCCTCCAGCTTTTTCTTTTGGCTTAGGATTGTCTTGGCAATGTGGGATCTTTTTGTTTTCCATATGAACTTTAAAGCAGTTTTTTTCCAATTCTGTGAAGGAAGTCATTGGTAGCTTAATGGAGATGGCAGTGAATCTATAAATTACTTTGAGCACTATGACCATTTTCACAATATTGATTCTTCCTATCCATGAGCATG
Source organism: Piliocolobus tephrosceles (assembly GCF_002776525.5). Lineage (NCBI taxonomy): Eukaryota > Metazoa > Chordata > Mammalia > Primates > Cercopithecidae > Piliocolobus > Piliocolobus tephrosceles. The sequence goes on from NW_022317538.1 coordinate 1,570, forward strand.
GTATGTTCTTCCATTTGTTTGTGTTCTCTTTTATTTCATTGACAAGTGGTTTGTAGTTCTCCTTGAAGAGGTCCTTTACATCCCTTGTAAGCTGGATTCCTAGGTATGTTATTCTCTTTGAAGCTATTGTGAAGGGGAGTTCAGTCATGATTTGGCTCTCTGTTTGTCTGTTACTGGTGTATAAGAATGCTTCTGATTTTTGCACATTGATTTTGTATCCTGAGACTTTGCTGAAATTTCTTATCAGCTTAAAGAGATTTGGGGCTGAGAAGATAGGGTTTTCTAAATATATAATCATGTCATCTGCAAACAGGGTCAATTTGACTTCTCCTTTTCCTAAATAGACAGTTTTTTTAAAAAAATCATATGATCAATCCACCATAGAAATGAAGGATAAACTTAAGATATATGAAAAATATTTTAATTAAATATCGAAAATCTCTAAAAGCATAACTCTTTTCTTGGTGAAAAATTCATTTTAATTGTTTCCATTATTGTAACTGGTTTGATAATTACATGTGATTTCCATGACTTAAAACCCACCTATTTAAGGTGTAAAATCCCAATATATTTAGAAGGCTTATGAGTCATGAAGCCATCTGGAATCATTCAATTTAGGGTGTTGTATAAGTGACTTCTTTCACTGAGCATAATTTTTGGGTTTTTTTATTTTAATGGTTTTTAGATTCATTCACGTTGTAGTGTGTATTTTCATTTTTTTGCAGCAGTATAATATTTTATAGTATAGATATGATATATTTTCTTTGTTCACTTATCAGTTAATTGGCCTTTTGATTGTTTCCAATTGTGGCTATTAGGAACATTGCTACACATGTTTTTGCATAAACATGTTTTTCTTTGGGATTGATACTATAAGTGGAATTGCTGGCTCATGTGGGAACTATATGTTTATGAAGAACTGCTAAACTGTTTTCCAAAGTGCTTGTTCCATTTGTCATTGCCGCCAACAAAGCAAGAGGGTTCCAATTCCTCCACATTGTGGCCACAACATGTTATTATTTTTTTTTGTTATAGCCTTCTTAGTGGATGTGAAATGATCTCTCCTGGTTTTCTATTGAATTTTCATTACAGGTAAAAATGTGGAGCATTGCTATATGTGCCTACTGACCATATATCTTCTTTGGAAAAATGTCTGTTCCAATCCTTGAAGCATTTTTAAACTTTGCTACTTGTTTCATTGCTGACTTTTAAGAACTATTTAAATATCATGAATATAATCTTAGATATATAATTTTCAAATTTTTTTTTCATTCTTGGTGTGCTAACTTTTTACTTTTTTGATGATGGCTTTTGAAGTACAAAAAATTTAATAAATTAAATTTTTAATAACTAATTTGTTTATACTCCAAAGGATACAACGTGCAAAATGTCTACTCAGTCCAGCTACCATCAATTCAGCATTTGTAACTACTATCAATAATGTTTTTATGTAAGAAAAGCATCACCTAAATTAGAAGAACACAGTTAACAAATGGAACCTTATAATATAACTTGATACACACACACACATGCATGTGTGTGTGT
>NW_022317539.1:0-3114 GCF_002776525.5 Piliocolobus tephrosceles
ACACACACACATGCATGTGTGTGTGTGTATCAAGTTATATTATAAGGTTCCATTTGTTAACTGTGTTCTTCTAATTTAGGTGATGCTTTTCTTACATAAAAACATTATTGATAGTAGTTACAAATGCTGAATTGATGGTAGCTGGACTGAGTAGACATTTTGCACGTTGTATCCTTTGGAGTATAAACAAATTAGTTATTAAAAATTTAATTTATTAAATTTTTTGTACTTCAAAAGCCATCATCAAAAAAGTAAAAAGTTAGCACACCAAGAATGAAAAAAAAATTTGAAAATTATATATCTAAGATTATATTCATGATATTTAAATAGTTCTTAAAAGTCAGCAATGAAACAAGTAGCAAAGTTTAAAAATGCTTCAAGGATTGGAACAGACATTTTTCCAAAGAAGATATATGGTCAGTAGGCACATATAGCAATGCTCCACATTTTTACCTGTAATGAAAATTCAATAGAAAACCAGGAGAGATCATTTCACATCCACTAAGAAGGCTATAACAAAAAAAAATAATAACATGTTGTGGCCACAATGTGGAGGAATTGGAACCCTCTTGCTTTGTTGGCGGCAATGACAAATGGAACAAGCACTTTGGAAAACAGTTTAGCAGTTCTTCATAAACATATAGTTCCCACATGAGCCAGCAATTCCACTTATAGTATCAATCCCAAAGAAAAACATGTTTATGCAAAAACATGTGTAGCAATGTTCCTAATAGCCACAATTGGAAACAATCAAAAGGCCAATTAACTGATAAGTGAACAAAGAAAATATATCATATCTATACTATAAAATATTATACTGCTGCAAAAAAATGAAAATACACACTACAACGTGAATGAATCTAAAAACCATTAAAATAAAAAAACCCAAAAATTATGCTCAGTGAAAGAAGTCACTTATACAACACCCTAAATTGAATGATTCCAGATGGCTTCATGACTCATAAGCCTTCTAAATATATTGGGATTTTACACCTTAAATAGGTGGGTTTTAAGTCATGGAAATCACATGTAATTATCAAACCAGTTACAATAATGGAAACAATTAAAATGAATTTTTCACCAAGAAAAGAGTTATGCTTTTAGAGATTTTCGATATTTAATTAAAATATTTTTCATATATCTTAAGTTTATCCTTCATTTCTATGGTGGATTGATCATATGATTTTTTTAAAAAAACTGTCTATTTAGGAAAAGGAGAAGTCAAATTGACCCTGTTTGCAGATGACATGATTATATATTTAGAAAACCCTATCTTCTCAGCCCCAAATCTCTTTAAGCTGATAAGAAATTTCAGCAAAGTCTCAGGATACAAAATCAATGTGCAAAAATCAGAAGCATTCTTATACACCAGTAACAGACAAACAGAGAGCCAAATCATGACTGAACTCCCCTTCACAATAGCTTCAAAGAGAATAACATACCTAGGAATCCAGCTTACAAGGGATGTAAAGGACCTCTTCAAGGAGAACTACAAACCACTTGTCAATGAAATAAAAGAGAACACAAACAAATGGAAGAACATACCATGCTCATGGATAGGAAGAATCAATATTGTGAAAATGGTCATAGTGCTCAAAGTAATTTATAGATTCACTGCCATCTCCATTAAGCTACCAATGACTTCCTTCACAGAATTGGAAAAAAACTGCTTTAAAGTTCATATGGAAAACAAAAAGATCCCACATTGCCAAGACAATCCTAAGCCAAAAGAAAAAGCTGGAGGCATCACTTTACCTGACTTCAAACTATACTGCAAGGCTACGGTAACCAAAACAGCATGGTGCTGGTACCAAAACAGAGATATAGACCAATGGAACAGAACAGAACCCTCACAAATAATACCACACATCTACAACCATCTGATCTTTAACAAACATGACAACAACAAGAAATGGGGAAAAGATTCCCTATTTAATAAATGGTGTTGGGAAAATTGGCTAACCATGAGTAGAAAGCTGGAACTGGATCCTTTCCTTACTCCTTATACGAAAATTAATTCAAGATGAATTAGAGACTTAAATGTTAGACCTAAAACCATAAAAACTCTAGAAAGAAACCTAGGTAATACCATTCAGGACATAGGCATGGGCAAGGACTTCATGTCTAAAACACCAAAAGCAATGGCAACAAAAGCCAAAATTGACAAACAGGATCTAATTGAACTAAAGAACTTCTGCACAGCAAAAGAAACTACCATCAAAGTGAACAGGCAACCTACAGAATGGGAGAAAATTTTTGCAATCTACTTATCTGACAAAGGGCTAATATCCAGAACCTACAAAGAACTCAAAGAAATTTACAAGAAAAAACAACCCCATCAAAAAGTAGGCAAAGGATATGAACAGACACGTCTCAAAAGAAGACATGCATACAGTCAACAGACACATGAAAAAATGCTCATCATCACTTGTCAGAGAAATGCAAATCAAAACCACAATGAGATACCATCCACACCAGTTAGAATGGCAATCCTTAAAAAGTAAGGATACAATAGGTGCTGGAGAGGATGTGGAGAAATAGGAACACTTTTACACTGTTGGTGGGACTGTAAAATAGTTTAACCATTGTGGAAAACAGTGTGGCGATTCCTCAAGGATCTAGAACTAGAAATACCATTTGACTCGGCCATCCTATTCCTGGGGATATACCCAAAGGATTATAAATCATGCTACTATAAAGACACATACACACGTATGTTTATTGTGGTACTATTCACAAGAACAAAGACTTGGAATCAACTCAAATGTCCATCAGTGACAGACTGGATTAAGAAAATGTGGCACATATACACCATGGAATACTATGCAGCCATGAAAAAGGATGAGTTTGTATCCTTTGTAGGGACATGGATGCAGCTGGAAACCATCATTCTCAGCAAACTATTGCAAAAACAGAAAACCAAACACTGCATCTTCTCATTCATAAGTGGGAACTGAACAATGAGATCACTTGGACACAGAAAGGGGAAATTCACACACAGGGGCCTATTGTGGGGAGGGGGGCAGGTGTGAGGGGGGAAGGATAGCACTAGGAGATATGTCTAATATAAATGATGAGTTAAAGGGTGCAACACACCAATATGGCACATGTATA
>NW_022317540.1:0-3117 GCF_002776525.5 Piliocolobus tephrosceles
AGAGACTTACAAAGAGACTTAGACTCCCATACAATAATAATGGGAGACTTTAACACCCCAGTGTCAACATTAGACAGATCAATGCGACAGAAAGTTAACAAGCATACCCAGGAATTGAACTCATCTCTGCAGCAAGCAGACGTAATAGACATCTACAGAACTCTCCACCCCAAGTCAACAGAATATACATTCCTCTCAGCACCACATCGCACTTATTCCAAAATTGACCACATAATTGGAAGTAAAGCACTCCTCAGCAAATGTAAAAGAACAGAAATTATAACAAACTCTCTCTCAGACCACAGTGCAATCAAACTAGAACTCAGGACTAAGAAACTCACTGAGAACCGCTCAACTACATGGAAACTGAACAATCTGCTCCTGAATGACTACTGGGTACATAACAAAATGAAGGCAGAAACAAATATGTTCTTTGAAACCAATGAGAACAAAGATACCACATACCAGAATCTCTGGGACACATTTAAAGCAGTGCATAGAAAGAACTTTATAGCACTAAATGCCCACAAGAGAAAGCAGGAAAGATCTAAAATTGACACCCTAACATCACAATTAAAAGAACTAGAGAAGGAAGAGCAAACACATTCAAAAGCTAGCAGAAGGCAAGAAATAACTAAGATCAAAGCGGAACTGAAGGAGATAGAGACACAAAAAACCCTCCAAAAAATTAATGAATCCAGGAACTGGTTTTTTGAAGAGATCAACAAAAGTGATAGACTGCTAGCAAGACTAATAAAGAAGAAAAGAGAGAGGAATCAAATAGTTGCAATAAAAAATGATAAAGGGGATATCACCACCGACCCCACAGAAATACAAACTACCATCAGAGAATACTATAAACACCTCTACGCAAATAAACTAGAAAACCTAGAAGAAATGGATAATTTCCTGACACTTACACTCTCCCAAGACTAAACCAGGAAGAAGTTGAATCCCTGAATAGAACAATAGCAGGCTCTGAAATTGAGGCAATAATTAATAGCCTACCAACCAAAAAAAGTCCAGGACCAGATGGATTCACAGCCGAATTCTACCAGAGGTACAAGGAGGAGTTGGTACCATTCCTTCTGAAACTATTCCAATCAAGAGAAAAAGAGGGAATCCTCCCTAACTCATTTTATGAGGCCAACATCATCCCGATACCAAAGCCTGCCAGAGACACAACAAAAAAAGAATTTTAGACCAATATCATTGATGAACATCAATGTAAAAATCCTCAATAAAATACTGGCAAACCGAATCCAGTAGCACATCAAAAAGCTTACCCACCATGATCAAGTGGGCTTCATCCCTGGGATGCAAGGCTGGTTCAACATATGGAAATTAATAAACATAATCCAGCATATAAACAAAACCAAAGAAAAAAACACATGATTATCTCAATAGATGCAGAAAAGGCCTTTGACAAAATTCAAAAGCCCTTCATGCTAAAAACTCTCAATCAATTCGGTATTGATGGAACATATCTCAAAATAATAAGAGCTATTTATGGCAAACCCACAGCCAATATCATATTGAATGGGCAAAAACTGGAAGCATTCCCTTTGAAAACTGGCACAAGACAGGGATGCCCTCTCTCACCACTCCTATTCAACATAGTGTTGGAAGTTCTGGCTAGGGCAATCAGGCAAGAGAAAGAAATAAAGGGTATTCAGTTAGGCAAAGAAGAAGTCAAATTGTCCCTGTTTGCAGATGACATGATTGTATATTTAGAAAACCCCATCATCTCAGCCCAAAATCTCCTTAAGCTGATAAACACCTTCAGTAAAGTCTCAGGATACAAAATCAATGTGCAAAAATCACAAGCATTCTTATACACCAGTAACAGACAAACAGAGAGCAAAATCATGAACTCCCATTCACAATAGCTTCAAAGAGAATAAAATACCTAGGAGTCCAACTTCCAAGGGATGTAAAGGACCTCTTCAAGGAGAACTACAAACCACTGCTCAGTGAAATAAAAGAGGACACAAACAAATGGAAGAACACACCTTGTTCATGGAAAGGAAGAATCAATTATCATGAAAATGGCCATACTCCCAAGGTAATTTATAGATTCAATGCCATCCCCATTAAGCTACCAATGACTTTCTTCACAGAATTGGAAAAAACTGCTTTAAAGTTCATGTGGAACCAAAAAAGACCCCGCATTGCCAAGACAATCCTAAGCCAAAAGAACAAACCTGGAGGCATCACACAACCTGACTTCAAACTATACTACAAGGCTACAGTAACCAAAACAGCATGATACTGGTACCAAAACAGAGATATAGACCAATAGAACAGAACAGAGCCCTCAGAAATAATACCACACATCTACAGCCATCTGATCTTTGACAAACCTGACAAACAACAAGAAATGGGGAAAGGATTCCCTATTTAATAAATGGTGCTGGGAAAATTGGCTAGTCATAAGTAGAAAGCTGAAACTGGATCCTTTCCTTACTCCTTATATGAAAATGAATTCAAGATGGATTACAGACTTAAATGTTAGACCTAAAACCATAAAAACCCTAAAAGAAAACCTAGGTAACACCATTCAGGACATAGGCACGGGCAAGGACTTCATGTCTAAACACCAAAAGCAACAGCAACAAAAGCCAAAATTGACAAATGGGATCTAATTAAACTAAAGAGCATCTGCACAGTAAAAGAAACTCTCATCAGAGTGAACAGGCAACCTACAGAACGGGAGAACATTTTTGCAATCTACTCATCTGACAAAGGGCTAATATCTAGAACCTACAAAGAACTCAAACAAATTTACAAGAAAAAAAAAACCCATCAAAAAGTGGGCAAAGGATATGAACAGACAATTCTCAAAAGAAAACATTCATACAGCCAACAGACACATGAAAATATGCTCGTTATCACTGGCCATCAGAGAAATGCAAATCAAAACCACAATGAGATACCATCTCCCACCAGTTAGAATGGCAATCATTAAAAAGTAAGGAAACAACAGGTGCTGAAGAGGATGTGGAGAAATAGGAACACTTTTACACTGTTGGTGGTACTGTAAACTAGTTCAACCATTGTGGAAAACAGTATGGCGATTCCTCAAGGATCTAGAACTAGAAATACCATGTGACCCAG
>NW_022317541.1:0-3117 GCF_002776525.5 Piliocolobus tephrosceles
CTGGGTCACATGGTATTTCTAGTTCTAGATCCTTGAGGAATCGCCATACTGTTTTCCACAATGGTTGAACTAGTTTACAGTACCACCAACAGTGTAAAAGTGTTCCTATTTCTCCACATCCTCTTCAGCACCTGTTGTTTCCTTACTTTTTAATGATTGCCATTCTAACTGGTGGGAGATGGTATCTCATTGTGGTTTTGATTTGCATTTCTCTGATGGCCAGTGATAACGAGCATATTTTCATGTGTCTGTTGGCTGTATGAATGTTTTCTTTTGAGAATTGTCTGTTCATATCCTTTGCCCACTTTTTGATGGGTTTTTTTTTTCTTGTAAATTTGTTTGAGTTCTTTGTAGGTTCTAGATATTAGCCCTTTGTCAGATGAGTAGATTGCAAAAATGTTCTCCCGTTCTGTAGGTTGCCTGTTCACTCTGATGAGAGTTTCTTTTACTGTGCAGATGCTCTTTAGTTTAATTAGATCCCATTTGTCAATTTTGGCTTTTGTTGCTGTTGCTTTTGGTGTTTAGACATGAAGTCCTTGCCCGTGCCTATGTCCTGAATGGTGTTACCTAGGTTTTCTTTTAGGGTTTTTATGGTTTTAGGTCTAACATTTAAGTCTGTAATCCATCTTGAATTCATTTTCATATAAGGAGTAAGGAAAGGATCCAGTTTCAGCTTTCTACTTATGACTAGCCAATTTTCCCAGCACCATTTATTAAATAGGGAATCCTTTCCCCATTTCTTGTTGTTTGTCAGGTTTGTCAAAGATCAGATGGCTGTAGATGTGTGGTATTATTTCTGAGGGCTCTGTTCTGTTCTATTGGTCTATATCTCTGTTTTGGTACCAGTATCATGCTGTTTTGGTTACTGTAGCCTTGTAGTATAGTTTGAAGTCAGGTTGTGTGATGCCTCCAGGTTTGTTCTTTTGGCTTAGGATTGTCTTGGCAATGCGGGGTCTTTTTTGGTTCCACATGAACTTTAAAGCAGTTTTTTCCAATTCTGTGAAGAAAGTCATTGGTAGCTTAATGGGGATGGCATTGAATCTATAAATTACCTTGGGAGTATGGCCATTTTCATGATAATTGATTCTTCCTTTCCATGAACAAGGTGTGTTCTTCCATTTGTTTGTGTCCTCTTTTATTTCACTGAGCAGTGGTTTGTAGTTCTCCTTGAAGAGGTCCTTTACATCCCTTGGAAGTTGGACTCCTAGGTATTTTATTCTCTTTGAAGCTATTGTGAATGGGAGTTCATGATTTTGCTCTCTGTTTGTCTGTTACTGGTGTATAAGAATGCTTGTGATTTTTGCACATTGATTTTGTATCCTGAGACTTTACTGAAGGTGTTTATCAGCTTAAGGAGATTTTGGGCTGAGATGATGGGGTTTTCTAAATATACAATCATGTCATCTGCAAACAGGGACAATTTGACTTCTTCTTTGCCTAACTGAATACCCTTTATTTCTTTCTCTTGCCTGATTGCCCTAGCCAGAACTTCCAACACTATGTTGAATAGGAGTGGTGAGAGAGGGCATCCCTGTCTTGTGCCAGTTTTCAAAGGGAATGCTTCCAGTTTTTGCCCATTCAATATGATATTGGCTGTGGGTTTGCCATAAATAGCTCTTATTATTTTGAGATATGTTCCATCAATACCGAATTGATTGAGAGTTTTTAGCATGAAGGGCTTTTGAATTTTGTCAAAGGCCTTTTCTGCATCTATTGAGATAATCATGTGTTTTTTTCTTTGGTTTTGTTTATATGCTGGATTATGTTTATTAATTTCCATATGTTGAACCAGCCTTGCATCCCAGGGATGAAGCCCACTTGATCATGGTGGGTAAGCTTTTTGATGTGCTACTGGATTCGGTTTGCCAGTATTTTATTGAGGATTTTTACATTGATGTTCATCAATGATATTGGTCTAAAATTCTTTTTTTGTTGTGTCTCTGGCAGGCTTTGGTATCGGGATGATGTTGGCCTCATAAAATGAGTTAGGGAGGATTCCCTCTTTTTCTCTTGATTGGAATAGTTTCAGAAGGAATGGTACCAACTCCTCCTTGTACCTCTGGTAGAATTCGGCTGTGAATCCATCTGGTCCTGGACTTTTTTTGGTTGGTAGGCTATTAATTATTGCCTCAATTTCAGAGCCTGCTATTGTTCTATTCAGGGATTCAACTTCTTCCTGGTTTAGTCTTGGGAGAGTGTAAGTGTCAGGAAATTATCCATTTCTTCTAGGTTTTCTAGTTTATTTGCGTAGAGGTGTTTATAGTATTCTCTGATGGTAGTTTGTATTTCTGTGGGGTCGGTGGTGATATCCCCTTTATCATTTTTTATTGCAACTATTTGATTCCTCTCTCTTTTCTTCTTTATTAGTCTTGCTAGCAGTCTATCACTTTTGTTGATCTCTTCAAAAAACCAGTTCCTGGATTCATTAATTTTTTGGAGGGTTTTTTGTGTCTCTATCTCCTTCAGTTCCGCTTTGATCTTAGTTATTTCTTGCCTTCTGCTAGCTTTTGAATGTGTTTGCTCTTCCTTCTCTAGTTCTTTTAATTGTGATGTTAGGGTGTCAATTTTAGATCTTTCCTGCTTTCTCTTGTGGGCATTTAGTGCTATAAAGTTCTTTCTATGCACTGCTTTAAATGTGTCCCAGAGATTCTGGTATGTGGTATCTTTGTTCTCATTGGTTTCAAAGAACATATTTGTTTCTGCCTTCATTTTGTTATGTACCCAGTAGTCATTCAGGAGCAGATTGTTCAGTTTCCATGTAGTTGAGCGGTTCTCAGTGAGTTTCTTAGTCCTGAGTTCTAGTTTGATTGCACTGTGGTCTGAGAGAGAGTTTGTTATAATTTCTGTTCTTTTACATTTGCTGAGGAGTGCTTTACTTCCAATTATGTGGTCAATTTTGGAATAAGTGCGATGTGGTGCTGAGAGGAATGTATATTCTGTTGACTTGGGGTGGAGAGTTCTGTAGATGTCTATTACGTCTGCTTGCTGCAGAGATGAGTTCAATTCCTGGGTATGCTTGTTAACTTTCTGTCGCATTGATCTGTCTAATGTTGACACTGGGGTGTTAAAGTCTCCCATTATTATTGTATGGGAGTCTAAGTCTCTTTGTAAGTCTCT
>NW_022317542.1:0-6298 GCF_002776525.5 Piliocolobus tephrosceles
AAGAGACTGGAGTTATTACAATTAAAACTCAGAGTAAAAGCCTTCCTGGGCTGAGACTAGACCTCTAATGGAGAGATATATTCCAACTGCTGCTGTTACCTCTGAAGAGGCACTTTCTCGGGCTCTGAAAAAACTGGTAAACTGAAACAATTACTGCTCCTAAGGCAAGGGGATGTTCTTGGGAGAATCTCAGTAAGGACAGCAAATAAACAGGAAAAGGAGATCTATTCTTCCATTCTCTTGCCTTTCTATGTTTCCCTAGTACCTCCTAATAGCAGAACCTAGCAGGATCCCACTAGAAGGAACTTGGAAAACGCAGCTTGCTGATCCCCATCATGGCATCATAGCAAATTTATTGCACAGAAATGTGGCTAAAGATCAAGATTATTAGTAAATAATCTTGTGCTAGTCTAAAGCAGCCGGAACCTGCTTTTGCTGCTCTCGCATGACTGCAGGCTGGCCACGATCTGGCTCTCGATGGCTTGGACCCAGGCATCCCGCTCCTCATACGTAATGGCTTCAAAGTGCCATGTTTGGCCAGTGAGGGACACAATGATAAAGTTTTCGTCTTGTTCTTCAGCAGTGCCAGGCAGGCCATTGTCTTTTAATTTGTTGGTGCTTTTCTTCCTTTGGTGTTTCTTTTTGTTGGCATGAGAAGAGGGGGGTGGGTTGAGCTTGGGGCTGGTGGTGCTGGAGATATTGGGGCTGGAGCATATGGAGTCATCAAGTCCGGTGTCTGAATTGGCTGAGGTACACAGACTGTTCATGTCCGTGGATAGCGCATTGCCTTTAGAGCTGGAAATGGGCACGCAGGCCAGTGTGCTTAGGGGTGGCCTCTTTCCTGAGACTTTGATGGTAGATGTTCGAAGGTCAATCTCTTTTTTGTGAATATTCTTCATATAATCACCTAAGCTTGAATAATAGGTGAGGACGCCATTGTCACAGAGGGTGACATATTTCTTTTTCCATTTCTTCAGCCATTTCCCACTTAGCTTTAAGAGCATGCCCTGTTTAATGGGGATGGCTCTGCCGCTCCCGATGGTGTCAGCATGACTCTCCCAGGCTTTGTTCTCTTTGTCTGGGTCACTCCCTTTCTCAGATGTAAACAGCTTGGACCAGCGCTTGGACTGCTTGCGAACGGGCGTGGGTGTGTTGGCAGAGGGAGGAACATTGACCTGAAGGTCCTCCTGGCTGGTGCTGGGAGTCGATGGAATGGACGAGGAATAGTTATTTAAATTCCCACCTCCATTTCTTGTCTGCGTAATGTGCATGGTGGAAACCTGTGTGGAACAGAAGGAGGAATGGCTTCAAGAATTGGGTAGTGACTTGGGTCCTATAGACAGCTCACAATTACCTTTTAAAAAGATACATTTTCTGGGCCAGGCACAGTGGCTCACACCTGTAATCCCAGCACTTAGGCAGGCCGAGGTGGGTGGATCACGAGGTCAGGAGTTCAAGACTATCCTGGCCAACATGGTGAAACCCTGTCTTTACTAAAAAAAATAATAATAATAATTAGCTGGGCACAGTGGCGCATGCCTGTAATCCCAGCTACTAGGGAGACTGAGGCAGGAGAATTGATTGAACAGGGACCTGGGAGACAGAGCCTGCAGTGAGCCAAGATTGTGCGATTGCACTTCCATCCTGGGCTACAGAAAGAGACTCAGTCTCAAAAAAAAAAAAAAGATACATTTTCTGTTATTTGGATACTATATTTACTCATACTAGCTCACTAACTAAACAGAGGTGTAGATCAGTTCTTATTCCAGCACATTCTTTTTACAGCACTTAAGATGACTAAATATAACATGAAATGGGGAAGATTTAAAAAAAGATGCCTTTGACTTCAGCATGAAACAGATACAAGTGTATGATGAAAATACAATCTTAATAAAAGCGCCACTTACTGTAAATGAGTATAACTGTTCATCAAATATGCTCAAAGATCCATCTGCATCTCTATAAAATAAGAGTGTGCATTACTTCAAAAACTGTTAATATATCAGTATAATATATGTTTAGTAAAATACTGCCTCCTGTGTGCTTTGCTGTTTACTTTACCGAAGCAGTTTTTACAAATTTTTCTCCTGGATCCTGACTTGCAGAGGGTTTCCTGACTTCTTCTTTCTGAGGACTTCGTGTCCTGTACTGTGAAGTCTTTTATATGATAACCAGTCAGAAATGCCCATAAGTATTGACTCTCCCTAACAGGCAGTGGCAACAAACCAAATATATTTTCACTCTTCTAACCACACACTGAAACACAAGAATGTTTTACAAAGCAGTAGTGATGACTTTAATAAATGTAAATGTGATTCAGATTTCCTAGCTTCCTTTCTCTTTAGTTCTCTGCAGTATACTCTCGTGATGTATTTATGTATTTTCTGTTGTTTGAATTAAAAACTCACCTGCCTTTTTAAGAGGCCAGTCTTTGATGAACTTTAAACTTTGTAAAACCAATGCATTGTGCCCACGTGACAAACCAGTGGTTCCCCAAATGTGCTCTGTGGACCTCTTGGGATCCCCAAGACCCTTTCCAGAAGGGCTAAGAGGTCAATCCTGTTTTTGTTTTGTTTTGTTTTGCTTTTTTGAGACCGAGTTTCACTCTTGTTGCCCAGGCCGGAGTGCAATGGCACAATCTCGGTTCATGGCAACCTCCGCTTCCCGGGTTCAAGTGATTCTCCCACCTCAGCCTCCTGAGTAGCTGGGATTACAGGCACCCACCACCACGCCCGGCTAATTTTTGTATTTTCAGTAGAGATGTGGTTTCACTATGTTGGCCAGGCTGGTCCTGAAGTCCTGACCTCAGGTGATCCACTCGCCTCGGCCTCCCAAAGTGCTGGAATTACAGGCCTGAGCCACTGTGCCTGGCCAACACTGTACTGAATCATACCTCAGAAAGCTGAATAAAAAATTTAAAAATCTGTAAAAGGAATACAAAGTCATTACCTGCTTTTTCGTTGACACTTGCCATGATTGTATAAAAGCAAAAGTGAGTAAAACTGCTGGTTTCTCAGCATAAATCAAGGCAGTGGTACCAATCACATTAGTAGTCATTCTATTCTTTACAGTCCCCTACCTTTAAAAAAGACAGCCTGACTTATTTAAGAATGTCTTTAATGAAGCAGTAAAAATTAATGCTGTTGTTAAACTTTGACATGTCTCTTTAATATTCTGAATAAGTGGAAAGTTAATAAGAAGGATTTCTGCTGACTGCAGTACAGTTTTGTTTTGTTTTGTTTTTTTTAAGAATTAGTGATTTAATTGTGAACTGAACAATCACTTTTTTCACAGAACATCATTTTTATTTAAAAGTACAACTGGGTCAGCGCAGTGGCTCACGCCTGTAAAATCTCAGCACTTTGGGAGGTGAAAGCAGGCAGATGGCTTGAGCTCCTGCAGGAGTTTGAGACCAACCTAGGCAACATAACAAAACCCTGTCACTACCAAAAATGCAAAAAAGAATTAGCCTGGTGTGGTGCCACACATCTGTGGTCCCAGCTACAGGGGAGTCTGATGTGAGAGGATTGCTTGAGCTGAGATGATGCCAATGCACTCCAGCCAAGTGACAGAGTGAGACTCGGTCTAAAAAAAAAGTACAACTTTCATTCTCAAAAATAAATGAAGTGAGAGGTTGTCACTTCAAAGAAAATAAGTATTTGTTCCCAGTGATAAAATTTAAGCTTTCCTGAGGACTTTGAAAAACTTATTCCTTCTGCCGGGCATGTTGGCTCATGTCTGTAATCCCCGCACTTTGGGAGTCTGCGATGGGCAGATCAAAAGTTCAGGAGATCGAGACCATCCTGGCTAACACAGTGAAACCCCATCTTTACTAAAAATACAAAAAATTAGCTGGGTGTGGTGGCATATCCCTGTAGTCCCAGCTACTCTGGAGGCTGAGGCAAGAGAACCACTCTAATCAAGGAGACAGAGGATGCAGTGAGCCGAGATCACGCCATTGTACTCCAGCCTGGGTGACAGAGCAAGACTCTGTCTCAGAAAAAAAAAAATAAGAAGGGGGGGGCCCAAGATGGCCCAACAGGAACAACTCCAGCCTCCAGCTCCCAGCGTGAGTGACACAGAAGGCAGGTGATTTTTGCATTTTCAACTGAGGTACTGGGTTCATCTCACTGGGGCATGTCAGACAGTCGATGCTGGTCCACAGGTGCAGCCCGACCAGCAAGAGCTGAAGCAGGGTGAGGCATCGCCTCAACTGGAAAGCGCAAGGGGGAAGGGAATTCCTTTTCCTAGCAAGGGAAACTGAGACACACAGAACCTGGAAAATTGGGTAACTTTCACCCTAATACTGCGCTTTACCAAGGGTCTTAGCAAATGGCACACCAGGAGACTATATGCCACACCTGGCCTGGAGGGTCCCATGCCCACGGAGCCTCGCTCATTGCTAGCACAGCAGTCTGAGATCTAACTGCAAGGCGGCAGTGAGGCTGGGGGAGGGGCACCCACCATTGCTGAGGCTTAAGTAGGTAAACAAAGCCTCCTGGAAGCTCGAATTGGGTGGAGCCCACCGCAGCTCAAGGAGGCCTGCCTGCCTCTGCAGACTCCACCTCTGGGGACAGGGCATAGCTAAACAAAAGCAGTAGAAACCTCTGCAGATGTAAATGTCCCTGTCTGACAGCTTTGAAGAGAGCAGTGATTCTCCCAGCACAGAGGTTGAGATCTGAGAATGGACAGACTGTCTGCTCAAGTGGGTCCCTGACCCCTGAGTAGCCTAACTGGAGACATCGCCCACTAAAGTGAGACCAACATGTCACACCTCACTCACATGGCTGGGTACACCTCTGAGACAAAGCTTCCAGAGCAAGAACCAGACAGCAACACTCGCTGTTCAGCAATATTCTATCTTCTGCAACCTCCACTGCTGACACCTAGGCAAACAGGGTCTGGAGTGGACCTCAAGCAAACTTCAACAGACCTGCAGCTGAGGGTCCTTACTGTTAGAAGGAAAACTAACAAACAGAAAGGACACCCACACCAAAACCCCCAGTTACATCACCATCATCAAAGACCAAAGGCAGACAAAACCACAAAGATGGGGAAAAAGCAGTGCAGAAAAGCTGGAAATTCAAAAAAATCAGAGTGCATCTCCCCCTCCATAGGAAGGCAGCTCATTGCCAGCAATGGAACAAAGCTGGATGGAGAATGACTTCGACGAGCTGAGAGAAGAAGGCTTCAGCTGATCAAACTTCTCAGAGCTAAAGGAGGAACTACGTACCCAGTGCAAAGAAACTAAAAACCTTGAAAGCAAGAATGGAAGAATGGATAATTAGGATAATCAATGCAGAGAAGACCATAAATGAACTGATGAAAACCATGACATGAGAACTACGTGACAAATGCACAAGCTTCAGTAACCGACTCAATCAATTGGAAGAAAGAGTATCAGTGATTGAAGATCAAATGAATGAAATGAAGGAAGAAGAGAAGTGTAGAGAAAAATGAGTAAAAAGAAATAAAGCCTCCAAGAAATGTGGGATTATGTGAAAAGACCAAATCTACATCTGATTGGTTTGCCTAAAGTGATGGCAAAATGGAACCAAGTTGGAAAACACTCTGCAGGATATCATCCAGGAGAACTTCCCCAACCTAGTAAGGCAGGTCAACATTTAAATTCAGGAAATGCAGAGAACGCCACAAAGATACTCCTCGAGAAGAGCAACTCCAAGACACATAATTGTCAGATTCACCAAAATTGAAATGAAGAAAAAATGTTAAGGGCAGCCAGAGAGAAAGGTCGGGTTACCCACAAAGGGAAGCCCATCAGACTAATAGCAGACCTCTCGGCAGAAACTCTCCAAGCCAGAAGAAAGTGGGGGCCAATATTCAACATTCTTAAAGAAATGAATTTTCAACCCAGAATTTCATATCCAGCCAAACTAAGTTTCATCAGTGAAGGAGAAATAAAATCCTTTACAGATAAGCAAATGCTTAGGTATTTTCTCACCACCAGGCCTGCCCTACCAGAGATCCTGCAGGAAGCACTAAACATAGAAAGGAACAACCGATACCTGCCATTGCAAAAACATGCCAAAATGTAAAGACCATTGATGCTAGGAAGAAACTGAATCAACTAATGAGCAAAATAACCAGCTAATATCATAATGACAGGATCAAGTTCACACATAACAATATTAACCTTAAATGTAAATGGACTAAATGGTCCAATTAAAAGACACAGACTGGAAAATTCGATAGAGTCAAGACCCATCAGTTTGCTGTATTCAGTTGACCCGTCTCACATGCAGAGACACACATAGGCTCAAAATAAAGGGATGGAGGA
>NW_022317543.1:0-2207 GCF_002776525.5 Piliocolobus tephrosceles
CCCTGTCTTGTGCCAGTTTTCAAAGGGAATTTTTCCAGTTTTTGCCCCGTCCATGACTTTAAAGAGCTTCCTCTCTAATAGGGGAAAGATGGGCATAAAGAGGTAAAGAGTGCTGAGAGAACAAGGAAGAGAGTCTCCTAACTTAGGCTTAGGGGTCTAATAAATGCTTCCCAGAGAATATGCCAATGATTTAGGCCTTGAAGATCAAGTATGAGCTTTCTAAGTCAAGGAGCTACATCCAGGCTAAAGAAGGAGCATAAGCAACAGTGTGGAGATAAAAAGTAGCATATTGTGGCTGGGCGCGGTGGCTCACGCCTGTAATCCCAGCATTTTGGGAGGCTGAGGTGGGCAGATAACGAGGTCAGGAGATGGAGACCATCCTGGCTAACACAGTGAAACCCCATCTCTACTAAAAATACAAAAAAAAAATTAGCCGGGCATAGTGGCGGGTGCTTGTATTCCCAGCTACTCGGGAGGCTGAGGCAGGAGAATGGTGTGAACCCGGGAGGCAGAGGTTGCAGTGAGCCGAGATCACAACACTGCACTCCAACCTGGGCGACAGAATGAGACTCTATCTCAGAAACAACCAAACAAACAAACAAACAAACAAACAAAGGTAGCATAGTGTATGAGGAAACTCCAGTTGGTTTTGTTTGTCTGGAGTATAAATTCTTAGGTAGCGGATTGTGGCAGGAAATGAAATAATGTGGGCACATACAAACTGGAAAGGTTTCACTAAGGAACATGAATATTTTCTTTTTTTTTTTTTACTACTATGATTTTTTAATCAAAAATAATATTAGTAATAAAAAGAGAAGAAAATAGAAAAAACCTCTGAGATCATCAAAACAAGAAGTCAGAGAAGTTGTCAAACATGAAAGGAGACATGGCAACTAAATATAATACCATTTCCTGGATGGGATGCTGAAACAAAAAAGCAACATTATCTAAAAAGGAAGGGAACATGAAAATCTTATGAGCTTTAGTTAATAAAAATATATCAGTGTGTTTGTTATCATAAGTAGACAATAGTATTGTAATACGTTAATAATAAGGGAACTGGGTATGATGAATATGGAAATTCTGAACTCTCTTTGTAATTTTTCTGAAAATATAAAATTATTATTAAAAACAAAGTTGATTGCAAAAACATTCACATAGTATATCTCATCTGTCAAATTCTTAAATGTTTCAAAGATACTAATGATTTACCCCTTGCAAACATGTTGTATCTGCAAAAAGATTTTCTGCTTGCTCCTCTGAACCTGTTTTATCTCCTTATTAGTCTTTGTGAGCATATTCGTGTACATGTGTATGTAAAGTAAGTTCTCACTTAATGTTGTCAATAGGTCTTAGGAAACTGTGACTTTAAATAAAATAACATATTACAAAACCAATTTTACCATAGGTTAATTGATATAAACAAGAGTTAGTGTCCTACAGTGTATTTCTGATCAGAAAACATCACCCAACTTTTAAAGGCCAAAACACACCTAATATTAAACATTGAAATAAATGTAAGCTATACATACATTTAAGAAAGAATAACAAAAACGAGTACAATAATTATTTACCCAATTATTTCAGTTCAGGGCTGCTAATGGCCAAAATCTATCCTGGCAGCTCAGAATGCAAAGTGGGAACCAACCATGGACAGGACATCATTCCATCGCAGAGTACACCCACAAACACACCCACACTTACTTATACTGTGATAATTTAGACATATTAATTAACCTAATATGCACATCTTGGGGATGTGGGAGGAAATCAAAATACCCAGAGAAAACCATGCAGACATGGGAGAACAATCGAAGCTCCACAGACGGTGGCCCTATCTGGGAAATGATTTGTTAAATATATTAAATAAATATATTTAAATATATTTATATTTAAACACAAAATTTACTTCATCCATGCCAACATAAAACCTATAGAGCCATCTGTTTATTATCATATAAAATAGTTATTTTCTTGTCTGCATTGTTAAGACTCTGTGGCATGTCTTTAGATAGATTACACTATTTTAATTATTTCTCAGATTTGTTTTGCTTTGGGAAAAGCCTACATTTTTGTTCTGACAAATGTAGATTACAGTCAGATTGCTTTCTTCTTTTTTTTTTTTTATTATACTTTAAGTTCTAGGGTACATGTGCATAGCGTGCAGGTTTGTTACGTATGTATACTTGTGCCATGTTGGTGTGCTG
>NW_022317544.1:0-6298 GCF_002776525.5 Piliocolobus tephrosceles
TCCTCCATCCCTTTATTTTGAGCCTATGTGTGTCTCTGCATGTGAGACGGGTCAACTGAATACAGCAAACTGATGGGTCTTGACTCTATCGAATTTTCCAGTCTGTGTCTTTTAATTGGACCATTTAGTCCATTTACATTTAAGGTTAATATTGTTATGTGTGAACTTGATCCTGTCATTATGATATTAGCTGGTTATTTTGCTCATTAGTTGATTCAGTTTCTTCCTAGCATCAATGGTCTTTACATTTTGGCATGTTTTTGCAATGGCAGGTATCGGTTGTTCCTTTCTATGTTTAGTGCTTCCTGCAGGATCTCTGGTAGGGCAGGCCTGGTGGTGAGAAAATACCTAAGCATTTGCTTATCTGTAAAGGATTTTATTTCTCCTTCACTGATGAAACTTAGTTTGGCTGGATATGAAATTCTGGGTTGAAAATTCATTTCTTTAAGAATGTTGAATATTGGCCCCCACTTTCTTCTGGCTTGGAGAGTTTCTGCCGAGAGGTCTGCTATTAGTCTGATGGGCTTCCCTTTGTGGGTAACCCGACCTTTCTCTCTGGCTGCCCTTAACATTTTTTCTTCATTTCAATTTTGGTGAATCTGACAATTATGTGTCTTGGAGTTGCTCTTCTCGAGGAGTATCTTTGTGGCGTTCTCTGCATTTCCTGAATTTAAATGTTGACCTGCCTTACTAGGTTGGGGAAGTTCTCCTGGATGATATCCTGCAGAGTGTTTTCCAACTTGGTTCCATTTTGCCATCACTTTAGGCAAACCAATCAGATGTAGATTTGGTCTTTTCACATAATCCCACATTTCTTGGAGGCTTTATTTCTTTTTACTCATTTTTCTCTACACTTCTCTTCTTCCTTCATTTCATTCATTTGATCTTCAATCACTGATACTCTTTCTTCCAATTGATTGAGTCGGTTACTGAAGCTTGTGCATTTGTCACGTAGTTCTCATGTCATGGTTTTCATCAGTTCATTTATGGTCTTCTCTGCATTGATTATCCTAATTATCCATTCTTCCATTCTTGCTTTCAAGGTTTTTAGTTTCTTTGCACTGGGTACGTAGTTCCTCCTTTAGCTCTGAGAAGTTTGATCAGCTGAAGCCTTCTTCTCTCAGCTCGTCGAAGTCATTCTCCATCCAGCTTTGTTCCATTGCTGGCAATGAGCTGCCTTCCTATGGAGGGGGAGATGCACTCTGATTTTTTTGAATTTCCAGCTTTTCTGCACTGCTTTTTCCCCATCTTTGTGGTTTTGTCTGCCTTTGGTCTTTGATGATGGTGATGTAACTGGGGGTTTTGGTGTGGGTGTCCTTTCTGTTTGTTAGTTTTCCTTCTAACAGTAAGGACCCTCAGCTGCAGGTCTGTTGAAGTTTGCTTGAGGTCCACTCCAGACCCTGTTTGCCTAGGTGTCAGCAGTGGAGGTTGCAGAAGATAGAATATTGCTGAACAGCGAGTGTTGCTGTCTGGTTCTTGCTCTGGAAGCTTTGTCTCAGAGGTGTACCCAGCCATGTGAGTGAGGTGTGACATGTTGGTCTCACTTTAGTGGGCGATGTCTCCAGTTAGGCTACTCAGGGGTCAGGGACCCACTTGAGCAGACAGTCTGTCCATTCTCAGATCTCAACCTCTGTGCTGGGAGAATCACTGCTCTCTTCAAAGCTGTCAGACAGGGACATTTACATCTGCAGAGGTTTCTACTGCTTTTGTTTAGCTATGCCCTGTCCCCAGAGGTGGAGTCTGCAGAGGCAGGCAGGCCTCCTTGAGCTGCGGTGGGCTCCACCCAATTCGAGCTTCCAGGAGGCTTTGTTTACCTACTTAAGCCTCAGCAATGGTGGGTGCCCCTCCCCCAGCCTCACTGCCGCCTTGCAGTTAGATCTCAGACTGCTGTGCTAGCAATGAGCGAGGCTCCGTGGGCATGGGACCCTCCAGGCCAGGTGTGGCATATAGTCTCCTGGTGTGCCATTTGCTAAGACCCTTGGTAAAGCGCAGTATTAGGGTGAAAGTTACCCAATTTTCCAGGTTCTGTGTGTCTCAGTTTCCCTTGCTAGGAAAAGGAATTCCCTTCCCCCTTGCGCTTTCCAGTTGAGGCGATGCCTCACCCTGCTTCAGCTCTTGCTGGTCGGGCTGCACCTGTGGACCAGCATCGACTGTCTGACATGCCCCAGTGAGATGAACCCAGTACCTCAGTTGAAAATGCAAAAATCACCTGCCTTCTGTGTCACTCACGCTGGGAGCTGGAGGCTGGAGTTGTTCCTGTTGGGCCATCTTGGGCCCCCCCCTTCTTATTTTTTTTTTTCTGAGACAGAGTCTTGCTCTGTCACCCAGGCTGGAGTACAATGGCGTGATCTCGGCTCACTGCATCCTCTGTCTCCTTGATTAGAGTGGTTCTCTTGCCTCAGCCTCCAGAGTAGCTGGGACTACAGGGATATGCCACCACACCCAGCTAATTTTTTGTATTTTTAGTAAAGATGGGGTTTCACTGTGTTAGCCAGGATGGTCTCGATCTCCTGAACTTTTGATCTGCCCATCGCAGACTCCCAAAGTGCGGGGATTACAGACATGAGCCAACATGCCCGGCAGAAGGAATAAGTTTTTCAAAGTCCTCAGGAAAGCTTAAATTTTATCACTGGGAACAAATACTTATTTTCTTTGAAGTGACAACCTCTCACTTCATTTATTTTTGAGAATGAAAGTTGTACTTTTTTTTTAGACCGAGTCTCACTCTGTCACTTGGCTGGAGTGCATTGGCATCATCTCAGCTCAAGCAATCCTCTCACATCAGACTCCCCTGTAGCTGGGACCACAGATGTGTGGCACCACACCAGGCTAATTCTTTTTTGCATTTTTGGTAGTGACAGGGTTTTGTTATGTTGCCTAGGTTGGTCTCAAACTCCTGCAGGAGCTCAAGCCATCTGCCTGCTTTCACCTCCCAAAGTGCTGAGATTTTACAGGCGTGAGCCACTGCGCTGACCCAGTTGTACTTTTAAATAAAAATGATGTTCTGTGAAAAAAGTGATTGTTCAGTTCACAATTAAATCACTAATTCTTAAAAAAAACAAAACAAAACAAAACTGTACTGCAGTCAGCAGAAATCCTTCTTATTAACTTTCCACTTATTCAGAATATTAAAGAGACATGTCAAAGTTTAACAACAGCATTAATTTTTACTGCTTCATTAAAGACATTCTTAAATAAGTCAGGCTGTCTTTTTTAAAGGTAGGGGACTGTAAAGAATAGAATGACTACTAATGTGATTGGTACCACTGCCTTGATTTATGCTGAGAAACCAGCAGTTTTACTCACTTTTGCTTTTATACAATCATGGCAAGTGTCAACGAAAAAGCAGGTAATGACTTTGTATTCCTTTTACAGATTTTTAAATTTTTTATTCAGCTTTCTGAGGTATGATTCAGTACAGTGTTGGCCAGGCACAGTGGCTCAGGCCTGTAATTCCAGCACTTTGGGAGGCCGAGGCGAGTGGATCACCTGAGGTCAGGACTTCAGGACCAGCCTGGCCAACATAGTGAAACCACATCTCTACTGAAAATACAAAAATTAGCCGGGCGTGGTGGTGGGTGCCTGTAATCCCAGCTACTCAGGAGGCTGAGGTGGGAGAATCACTTGAACCCGGGAAGCGGAGGTTGCCATGAACCGAGATTGTGCCATTGCACTCCGGCCTGGGCAACAAGAGTGAAACTCGGTCTCAAAAAAGCAAAACAAAACAAAACAAAAACAGGATTGACCTCTTAGCCCTTCTGGAAAGGGTCTTGGGGATCCCAAGAGGTCCACAGAGCACATTTGGGGAACCACTGGTTTGTCACGTGGGCACAATGCATTGGTTTTACAAAGTTTAAAGTTCATCAAAGACTGGCCTCTTAAAAAGGCAGGTGAGTTTTTAATTCAAACAACAGAAAATACATAAATACATCACGAGAGTATACTGCAGAGAACTAAAGAGAAAGGAAGCTAGGAAATCTGAATCACATTTACATTTATTAAAGTCATCACTACTGCTTTGTAAAACATTCTTGTGTTTCAGTGTGTGGTTAGAAGAGTGAAAATATATTTGGTTTGTTGCCACTGCCTGTTAGGGAGAGTCAATACTTATGGGCATTTCTGACTGGTTATCATATAAAAGACTTCACAGTACAGGACACGAAGTCCTCAGAAAGAAGAAGTCAGGAAACCCTCTGCAAGTCAGGATCCAGGAGAAAAATTTGTAAAAACTGCTTCGGTAAAGTAAACAGCAAAGCACACAGGAGGCAGTATTTTACTAAACATATATTATACTGATATATTAACAGTTTTTGAAGTAATGCACACTCTTATTTTATAGAGATGCAGATGGATCTTTGAGCATATTTGATGAACAGTTATACTCATTTACAGTAAGTGGCGCTTTTATTAAGATTGTATTTTCATCATACACTTGTATCTGTTTCATGCTGAAGTCAAAGGCATCTTTTTTTAAATCTTCCCCATTTCATGTTATATTTAGTCATCTTAAGTGCTGTAAAAAGAATGTGCTGGAATAAGAACTGATCTACACCTCTGTTTAGTTAGTGAGCTAGTATGAGTAAATATAGTATCCAAATAACAGAAAATGTATCTTTTTTTTTTTTTTGAGACTGAGTCTCTTTCTGTAGCCCAGGATGGAAGTGCAATCGCACAATCTTGGCTCACTGCAGGCTCTGTCTCCCAGGTCCCTGTTCAATCAATTCTCCTGCCTCAGTCTCCCTAGTAGCTGGGATTACAGGCATGCGCCACTGTGCCCAGCTAATTATTATTATTATTTTTTTTAGTAAAGACAGGGTTTCACCATGTTGGCCAGGATAGTCTTGAACTCCTGACCTCGTGATCCACCCACCTCGGCCTGCCTAAGTGCTGGGATTACAGGTGTGAGCCACTGTGCCTGGCCCAGAAAATGTATCTTTTTAAAAGGTAATTGTGAGCTGTCTATAGGACCCAAGTCACTACCCAATTCTTGAAGCCATTCCTCCTTCTGTTCCACACAGGTTTCCACCATGCACATTACGCAGACAAGAAATGGAGGTGGGAATTTAAATAACTATTCCTCGTCCATTCCATCGACTCCCAGCACCAGCCAGGAGGACCTTCAGGTCAATGTTCCTCCCTCTGCCAACACACCCACGCCCGTTCGCAAGCAGTCCAAGCGCTGGTCCAAGCTGTTTACATCTGAGAAAGGGAGTGACCCAGACAAAGAGAACAAAGCCTGGGAGAGTCATGCTGACACCATCGGGAGCGGCAGAGCCATCCCCATTAAACAGGGCATGCTCTTAAAGCTAAGTGGGAAATGGCTGAAGAAATGGAAAAAGAAATATGTCACCCTCTGTGACAATGGCGTCCTCACCTATTATTCAAGCTTAGGTGATTATATGAAGAATATTCACAAAAAAGAGATTGACCTTCGAACATCTACCATCAAAGTCTCAGGAAAGAGGCCACCCCTAAGCACACTGGCCTGCGTGCCCATTTCCAGCTCTAAAGGCAATGCGCTATCCACGGACATGAACAGTCTGTGTACCTCAGCCAATTCAGACACCGGACTTGATGACTCCATATGCTCCAGCCCCAATATCTCCAGCACCACCAGCCCCAAGCTCAACCCACCCCCCTCTTCTCATGCCAACAAAAAGAAACACCAAAGGAAGAAAAGCACCAACAAATTAAAAGACAATGGCCTGCCTGGCACTGCTGAAGAACAAGACGAAAACTTTATCATTGTGTCCCTCACTGGCCAAACATGGCACTTTGAAGCCATTACGTATGAGGAGCGGGATGCCTGGGTCCAAGCCATCGAGAGCCAGATCGTGGCCAGCCTGCAGTCATGCGAGAGCAGCAAAAGCAGGTTCCGGCTGCTTTAGACTAGCACAAGATTATTTACTAATAATCTTGATCTTTAGCCACATTTCTGTGCAATAAATTTGCTATGATGCCATGATGGGGATCAGCAAGCTGCGTTTTCCAAGTTCCTTCTAGTGGGATCCTGCTAGGTTCTGCTATTAGGAGGTACTAGGGAAACATAGAAAGGCAAGAGAATGGAAGAATAGATCTCCTTTTCCTGTTTATTTGCTGTCCTTACTGAGATTCTCCCAAGAACATCCCCTTGCCTTAGGAGCAGTAATTGTTTCAGTTTACCAGTTTTTTCAGAGCCCGAGAAAGTGCCTCTTCAGAGGTAACAGCAGCAGTTGGAATATATCTCTCCATTAGAGGTCTAGTCTCAGCCCAGGAAGGCTTTTACTCTGAGTTTTAATTGTAATAACTCCAGTCTCTT
>NW_022317545.1:0-23541 GCF_002776525.5 Piliocolobus tephrosceles
AGAAAGAAAGAAAGAAAGAAAGAAAGAAAGAAAGAAAGAAAGAAAGAGAAATAAAGAAAGAAGGAAGGAAGGAAAGAAGGAAAGAGGAAGAAAGAAAGAATGGAAGTCAGGGAAGCATTTACACAGGGCCACAAAACCACAGGAAAAACAGAAAGGGGGAAAACACAAGAGTCAAGAGAACAGAAGTAAATAGAGTCTCAGCTTACTTTCAGGGTTTTAAGTGGAAGGAGAGGAAAATAAGATCCATGTAAAAGAGATTTTAAAAAAGAAGTAGACTGTAAATTCTAAAATATAAGTAAACTACTATGATGCTCTGAAGATTCTGAATGCTTATCGTTTCTTCCTGAAATCCTAATTAACTGATAAATCACACTTCAGAGATTATCAGCTATTCTTTATCTGTTAAAAGTGATCCATGAGGAAGTGTCAGCTCATGGCTATGAACAGTGTCCAAACAAGTGACATTTCAGAGGCTAATCAACTTGGGCAGGGGGGTGGGGGACATGTTCCCAATCCCACTACAGAAAAATCGCTAAGCTTATGACCCCAATCATTGTTCTGCAAACCATGGAGTGGTTCTTTGTTATAGTGATGGGTAAAACTTCACTATCTATATCTAGATCTGGGACATCTGGCTACCCTAACTAACCTTGTCTACTAGGCAGAGCATAAATCACAGGCCAGGGAGCTATGAGCAGTGAAAGGCACAAAATTATGAAAATTTATGGCCTTCCAAACACAAGCAAGGGACTACTTCTATGTATACTGTTTTATTGTTAGATCCTCTCCCAGCCACTTCTCCATCATGGTTTGAATTTAGGGAACAGCAAGTTTGACAGATTTGGTTACTGATAGCTAAAGTTCGTCTTTAAAACAGCATTCAAAAAAGGGGACAAAAGCCTCAGTTCTGCTAATAACAGATATCATTTATCAAAGCAATGGTTTATTATTAAAATCATTCTAGGAATTGGTCCTTGACCCAGCTGATTGGCCTATACATAAAAAGACCCAGAAGCAGATGGTTAGAGGAAATAGTAAGAGGTAATATATTATTTTAAACTGTCAAAAATAATAAATTATCAAAAGAAAACACAGATTATGAATATTGAATGGGAAAGCAAATTGCAAAACTGAATATATAGTGTGATTACCATTTTTTTCTTTTTTATTTTTTCTTCCTTTGAGACAGAGTCTCACTTTGTCGCCCAGGCTGGAGTGCAGTGGCACAATCTCGGCTCACTGCCACCTCCGCCTCCCAGGTTCAAGCGATTTTTGTGCCTCAGCCTCCTGAGTAGCTGGGATTACAGGCACCCACCACGATGCCCGGTTAATTTTTGTATTTTTAGTAGAGATAGGGTTTCACCCTATCACCTATGTTGGCCAGGCTGGTTTCCAACTCCTCACCTCAGGTGATCCACCTGCCTTGGCCTCCCAAAGTGCTGGGATTACAGGTGTGAGCCACTCTACCAACCAGATTACCTTTTTTAATGAGATTATATATATATATGCACACACACATATATGTATACACATACGCATGAGAGAAAGAGACTGATAATTGCCTGGAACACTTAATAAAGGTCACCTCTACTGTGTATACTCCTGAATGCTTGGGTTTTATGCCTTTTTTTAAATATAAGCATTTATTTTTAAATTTTTTTAACTAATGAAAATACTTTTTAAAATATGCTTCCTGAGCCTTGCTAGCATGCAAGCTTTGACAGTTTTCTCCCCAGCCATGATAAGAGGACATACACATAGTTTATGAAGAAAATTAGACAATTTATTTAAAGCATCTAACTCCATGTGTAGAATAGCAGATGTTGTATCATCAGAGGCTACTGGTTTTATCGGCTTACATCATTTTCTAAAACAAAGGATTCAAACTGAAATAATATTGCAGACTGTCATTTACTGTTGTGTCTATATGAAATCCTTTACAAATAAAAATAAGGATCTTGGCTGGGTATAGTGGCTCACACTGTAATCCCAGAACTTTGGGAGGCAAAGGCAGGAGGATCACTTGGACCCAGGAGTTTGAGACCAGCCTGGACAACATAGGGAGACCCAGTTTCTACAAAAATAAAAGTAAAATATTAGTTAAGTGTTGTGGCACACACCTGTAGTCCCAGCTACTAGGGAGACTGAGGTGGGAGGATTGCTGGAGCCCAGGAGTTTGAGGCTGCAGTGAGCTGTGGTCACACCACTGCACTCCGTCCTGGGCAACAGAAGGAGACCCTGTCTCAAAAAAAATAAAAAATAATGAGGATCTTGAGAAAAACATGTTTAGTAAAACAATCTATATAATGAATCTCATTAATAATAATGGAGTGTTACAACATTCTGCTCCTTTTGATATTTATTGACTTTTCACAATATCATTGTACAAAGTAAAATTTTAGAAACACTATTTCCTAAATCATAATCCCAACTCCAAGTTCTCCTTCCCCTTACCTCTTTCAACAACTAAAAAGAAAAAAGAAGAAAACCACCTCTTCTTCAGTCACGCAACCCTCTCAACCTACCTCCCCATAGCTCTTCCCTATCATTGCCAACTTTCTTAAGCAAATTAGATAATCTCTACTTTCTTATGCCAATTCACTCCTGAACTCACCACAGTGAGACTTCAAACACCCCATCCCCAACACTCCCGCATTACCTAACAAAGTCACTGGTGACCTTCATCATCAAATCCAATGTACACCCTCGACCTTGCTAGGATTTTGGACCTCTCTGCTGTATATGACACCACCAGCCATCTCACTCTCCTGGCAACTCTTATTTCTTGACTCCCCTATGGCAGCTTTTTCCTTTCATCTTCCTCCTTGCTCCCTGTCAGTTTCATTTGTTGACTCAACTCCCCTGCCTCTGAGTGCTCTCAGATGTTGACTCCCTCAGTTCTGTCATTCCAGATGATGATGTCAGTAATCCAACAGATCACTTTGCTGTTTTATTTAACACTCCCAACAACCTGCTCCTGCTTCTTTTTGATAGAATAAATACTCCAGCCCCTTGGCTCCAACTGGGACATCTCTGAAGCGGGACCTACACTGTCTCCAGAGCACCCCTTGGGCTTGAGGCAAAGTCGGCCTCTGTGGAACTTTGCTTAACATTGCATTCCTTGCTTGACTTCCTTCCTTTTCCTGACCCATTTTCTTCTTCCCTACTTGTCTTGCTAATTAAATCACTTTTGCATGAATACTCATCTCTAGGACTGCCCCTGAGGAACCCAACCTAAAGCAGACATTGGAAATCTCCTCTCATATGGCTCACTTTCTCTGGGTGATTATATTCATGTTCACCACTTCATCTCCTCCCTATATGCTGCTGTCTTCTAAGTAGTCATATTAAGCCCTATCCTCTTTCCTGAGCTTAGACCTATATACTCAGCTGTGTAATGGGAGACCTCAAACCTGATGGCCTCCAGACAGCTTAAACCCAGCACACATTTGAAATTGAGCTCATCACCCAGCATGAGTTGCCTCTTTTTGTATCCTCCTCTTATGACAAAGTCACACAAATATCCTCCCACCAGGACCAACCAGGAACCTAAGACTGACCCCAAATCTCTTTCTCCCCCATCCCCCACATCTAACTGGGATAAAGTCCTATGAGTTCTAATTCTTTAATACCTGTCCTATTAGTCCGCTTATCTCTGTCTCAACTGGCATTGCCTTGGTCAGGTCCCATGAGCTGTTTCCTAGTCTCCTACAATGGAGAGACAGCATAGTGCTTTCTTGTTTATTACAGTGAGGGATAGCTCAGGCTCTGAAGCCACATTGGAGGGTTCAAATCCTGCCTCCCTCACATACTACCTGCGGAGTGTTAGGCAAATCACTTATCCTTTATGTGCCTCAATTTTCTTGTCTGTAAATAATGACATAATTGGCCGGGCGCAGTGTCTCACGCTTGTAATCCCAGCAATTTGGGAGGCCGAGGGGAGCGGATCACGAGGTCAGGAGATCGAGACCACCCTGGCTAACATGGTGAAACTCCGTCTCTACTAAAAATACAAAAAATTAACCAGGCATGGTGGTGGGTGCCTGTAGTCCCAGTTACTTGGGAGGCTGAGGCAGGAGAATGGCGTGAACCCGGGAGGCGGAGCTTGCAGTGAGCTGAGATCAAGTCACTGCACTCCAGCATGGGTGACAGAGATTCCGTCTCAAAAAAAAAAAGGAATGACGTAATTATCTATTCCCATAGAGCTTTTGTTTGGTTTAAAATGTAAATGAATAAAGGTAAAGTGCTTAGAAGAATGTCTGGTACAAAAAATAGTCACAAAGACCAATGGAACAGAATAGCAGCCCAGAGATAAGGCTGCACACCTACAACCATGTGATCTTTGACAAAGCTGACAAAAACAAGCAATGGGGAAAGAATTCCCTGTTCAATAAATGATGCTGGGACAACTGGCTAGCCATGCGCCAATTAAAACTGGACCCCTTCCTTACACCATACACAAAAATCAACTCAAGATGCATTAAAGACTTAAATGTAAAATCTAAAACTACAAAAACCCTCAAGGTAACCTAGGAAATACCATTCTGGACTTAAGAACTGGTGAAGAGTTCATGATGAAGATGCTGAAATCAATCACAACAAAAGCAAAAATTGACAAACGTGATCTAATTAAATTAAAGAGCTTCTGCACAGCAAAATTAATTCTCAAGAGAAAAAATAGACAACCTACAGAATGGGTGAAAATATTTGCAAACTATGCATATGGTCAAGGTCTAATATCAAGACTCTATAAGGAGGGCCAGGTGTGGTAGCTCACACCTATAATCCCAGCATTTCAGGAGGCTGAGGCAGGTGGATCACTGGAGAACAGGAGTTCAAGATCAGCCTGGCCAACATGGTGAAACTCCATCTGTACTAAAAAAATACAAAAATTAGCCGGGTATGGTAGTATGTCTGTGATCCCAGCTACTTGGGAGGCTGAGGCACAAGAATCACTTGAACCGAGGATGCAGAGGGTGCAGTGAGCCAAGATCACACCACTGCACTCCAGCCTGGGATACAGAATGAGACCCTATCTCAAAAGAGACTCTATAAGGAACTTAAATTTACAAGAGAAAAACAAACAACCCCTTTAAAAAGGGGGCAAAGGAAATGAATAGACACTTTTCAAAAAATGACATATATGCGGTCAACAAACATATGAAAACAATGCTCAGTATCACTGATCATTAGAGAAATGCAAATCAAACCACAATGAGTTACTATCTCACACTCATCAGAATGGCTATTATTAAAAAGCCAAAAAATAAGACATGTTGGCAAGGTTGTGGAGAAAAGGCCACATTCATACGCTGTTGAGGGGAGTTTAAATTAGTTCAACCACTGTGGAAAGCAGCGTGGCGATTCCTCCAAGAGCTAAAAACAGAACTACGATTTGGCCCAGCAATCCCATTACTGGGTATGTGCTCAGAGGAACAGAAATTATTCTACCATAAAGACACATGCATGCATATGTTCATTGCAGCACCATTCACAATAGCAAAGTCATGGTACCAACCTTAATGCCCATCAATGGCAGACAGGATAAAGAAAGGGTCAATACATATACACCATGGAACACTCTGCAATCATAAAAAAGAACAAGATCATGTCCTTTGCAGGAACACAGTTGGAGCTGGAGGCCATTATCCTTTGCAAACTAACTCAGGAATAAAAAACATATACCACATGTTCTCACTTATAAGTGGGAGCTAAATGTTGATAACTCATGGACGTAAAGAGAGGAACAGCAGACACTGGGGTCTAGGTGGTTGAGGATGGAGGGCGGCAGGAGGGAAAGGATCAGAAACAATAACTATTGGGTACTAGGCTTAATACCTGGGTGATGAAATAATCTTTACAATAAACCCCAGGGACACAAGTTTACCTAAATAACAAACTGGCACATGTACCGCTGAACCTGAAATGAAAGCTTTTAGAAGAAGAAGAATCACTGGTACTTCATGTTAAAAATACAAATATTTCTATTACTGTTGTTTTACTGTCTTCTAGTTTATGGCAGCAGCTAATACTTTGGGGATGAGGGTCTGAGAGCATTACATGCCAATTCAGGAGAGGCCAAAGATCTGGGCTGCCTGAGGCACAAAAGCAGGACCTCAGTGACTCCAACACACAGAGATCAGCCATAGCACCAGTTTAATTCTTCAAGAAGACCAGAAGGGTCCTAGGAACCATATGAAATTGCCATTTCATATGTGAAAAACAGCTGAATTACTGCAATTTCACCTGGTTCAATCTGATACTTTAATATAATACATAGAAATGAGATGTGTTTACACAAGAAAAATACTATCTTTAAACTTATTTTGTTAAGGAACTTTAAAAAGTGGCCTCTCTTTATTAAATAATGTTACAATTTTTCCAAGCCATGTTCCTGTAGCTGTCTGTCATATTCCATCTTTGTCAAGATCCAGACACTCAGTCATCAGCCTCATCAGACTCATCAGGCAAACTTGGGTCTAAGCTTCTGCTTCTCCAGTCTTCACTAAACAGGTTTCCTTGGGTCTCTGCCATGATACTTGTAACCACCAACTGCTTAATTTTTGCCCCTACATTGCAGAGTTTCTAGCTTCTAAATCTAACTTGAGCATTAAAATTTTAAAGGAGATGCTTCTCCCTGCAGATGTTCTTTTACAAAGCTGATGACAGTGTCCATTTTCACCCACACAGCCATATCAGCAGGTTTTCTGGTCTATTTTGATGATGTATGGCAATAACAGTGGCAACAGTTGGTGCACAAACATCTCCGTCTCACAAAAAACAGGAGACTGATTCAAAAAAAAGAGAGAGAGAGAGAGCTTCTAGCTGGATGCAGAAGATGCAGGGTGTTCAAACAACCAGATGTTCCAATTTAGCAAAGACAACTTGGCTTTCATTATCATGTCTTGTGAGCTCCCACTCCAAGTGAGGGAGAGAATCAAAAAGTTCAAACTCAGTTCATGGCTTCTGGATGACTGTCAGGCAAGGGGAACATTTTTAAATGATTTCCCTGTGTGGCATCATTCATGTTTCTAATCCAGAACACCAGGCACATTTGGCAGATTCAGTAACAATTGGCATTTTAGGAAACTGAAAGAGTAAGTCAAACGAGAGTAATAGGTCTAAGGACTACACAGACACATTAAGAGGTAGAGCAAGGCTCTTAGTTTGGGAACTGTTAAATAAGAAGTTGGGGTGAGGAATCTTTCCTCTCCTATCTTAAGGCACTGATGAGTTGGACTGAAAAGACAGCCAGGGTAGAAGGAGTAACATGAATATTTAGTGGCCCAACTCCAGTATCCAAGCTAACAACAAGGAGATTGGGTGGCAGCAATCCCAAAAGGTTGGACCTGGTCAGCTCACGTCATCACGTCATCAGAAAAGACGGCAGCAGTAGAATCCTTGTCCCACCATGACACCAGGGCAATAGGCATCACGGAGAGCATGTGAGGCACCCTGTGAGCCAAGGGAAAAGAGGTAGGCAATCCAGAGGCCAGCTATTCCACGGGGAATACAGAATAAAGACTATTTGTCTTTGTTGTTTTAAATTTTATTTTTGGTGTTGGTTTTTGTTTTTTGTTTTTTAAGAGACAGAGTCTTGGGCAGGTGTGGTGGCTCACGCCTGTAATCCCAGCACTTGGGAGGCCGAGGTGGGCGGATCACGAGGTCAGGAGATCAAGACCATCCTGCCTAACACGATGAAACCCCATGTCTACTAAAAAAATACAAAAAAAATTAGCTGGTCGTGGTGGCGGGCGCCTGTAGTTCCAGCTACTCGGGAGGCTGAAGCAGAAGAATGCCGTAAACCTGGGAGGTGGAGCTTGCCGTGAGCCGAGATCGTGCTATTGCACTCCAGCCTGGGTGACAGAGTGAGACTCTGTCTCAAAAAAAAAACAAAAAGAGAGAGTCTTGTCTATCACCCAGGTTGGAGTACAGTGGTGCAATCACAGCTCATTGTACTTTTGAACTCCTGGGCTCAAGTGATCCTCCTGCCTCAGCCTCCCAAGTATCTGGGACTACAGGCACATACCACTACACCTCACTATTTTTTTTAAATTTTCGTAGAAACAGGGTCTCACTATGTTGCCTAGGCTCATCTCAAACCCCTGGACTCAAGCAATCGTTCCCTTTCTGCCTCCCAAACGGATGGGATTACAGCATAAGCCCATTGTACCTGGCTCTTAAGATGGTATTTATCCCTGTTTTCTGTTTTACTAACTTCTTCCCCTTCTGATCAAAGGGGCTCCTGACCGCTATGGTCCCAAAGTGTGTGCCACAACAATACACTGATGTGCCAGAGATAAGGTACGTGGATGCTAGTGTATTGATCCTTTCAGCCTTCAGGCCAGTCACCTCTGGCTAGAGTAAACAGCTCTCTTGGTTTGCCTGGGACCATCAGTTTTAAAGTCAGAAATGTCCCAGGCAAACCAGGACTGGTTTGTCACCCTAACTACCTCTGGTCATAAGCAAGGCACTAGTGACCTCGGTATCATATTATGCCAAACAAATACTATCTACATGTGCCAGGACAAGGAAAAGATTGGAGAGGCCTTAATCTAGTTTATAAGAAGACATGAAGCATATTAACTTTAAGGTAAAAAAAAAGTAAAAAAGCAAAAATTAGACACAAATTAGGATCACTTAAAACCCAGAGCCTCTCATTCTGCAAGTAAAACCACTCCCGGGGCTGCCCTGAAGAGTATGGCAGCTTGTATGGTCCAATTCCGTGCACACTGTAATGTCACTTTTAGGGCAGCGGAGAAGCCAGAACCAACAGAGTTCCTCTCAGGACTGAGCATCAAGCACTGAGGAAAAAGTCTTCCCTGGTAAAGTACATGAACAAGCTCACAAAACAGGATCTTCACCCCATCCTTTATGTCCTCTCTCCACCCCCTACACTGAACTGTAAGCGCCACCAAAGCAGGTGATAAATGACTTCAAGGCTGTGGCCACCAGACCCACTCACCCACTTTCTCATGGGATCTGGCATATTTTGAGCACCCAACAATGTGCCTGCAAACCCCAGCCCAAGAAGATAACTTCAGCAAACACTGTACAAGCCTGAATGTTAAAATTATCTTCATTCTCACCCAAGTGGTTGACCCTTCCCATCAACACAGCAAAAGGAGTAAGACGGCATGGTATCAAGTTAATAAACTCAGCACCAGGTTTTGAAGATCCCACACTCCCTTTACCTATCGGTGGAGCTGGTTCATATCAGAAAAACATAACAGAAATAGCCCAATCAGCTGCCTGGTAATAAATAGAGCTATAAAAAATGTTTCATGCCAATATACAGTTACTTGTAATGATCTACCTTGAGGATATTCAGAGAAATCAGATACCACACCGCCAACCCTCGGCAGTTCAAAAATTCTTCCTGTCTGAATTACTAGAATTCCCTATTATTATTACTGGTTTGCAATCAGGGGCAATTATGTTCCCCAGGGGACATCTTGGCAATGTCTGAAGGCATTTTTGGTTATCAATCTAAGAGTAAGGGATGCTACTGGCATCCAGTCAGTAGACACCAGAGACGATGCTAAACATACTACAATGCACAAGACACCCCCACAACAAAAAATTAACCAGCCCAAAATATCAATGGCATTGAGACTGAGAACCCCTGTCTTATTATTAATCTCAAGCCTTTTTAGCCTCTGTCTTCTGCAGTCTTTATTTATTAATGTCACAAAATGGAGAGGTTTTTGCTCACCAGAATGTCTCTTGGGGAGAGTACAATATGTTTGGAAGAAAATGCTTTGATCATCTGGGATGAAAGTAAGACCTCAAACAGCTGCTTAAATAATCAAAACATACTGGCTAAATCTCTTACTAAGAAGCATGGGGTTGTTCTCACTCATAAGTGGGAGCTGAACAATGAGAACACATGGACAC
This sequence comes from Piliocolobus tephrosceles, assembly GCF_002776525.5. NCBI lineage: Eukaryota > Metazoa > Chordata > Mammalia > Primates > Cercopithecidae > Piliocolobus > Piliocolobus tephrosceles. The sequence continues at coordinate 9,898 of NW_022317545.1, forward strand.
AGGGATGGGAACATCACACACTGGGGCCTATTGGGGGGTCAGGGGCTAGAGGAGGGATAACATTAGGAGAAATACCTAATGTAGATGATGGGTTGATGGGTGCAGCAAACCACCATGGCACGTGTATACCTATGTAACAAACCTGCACATTCTGCACATGTAGCCCAGAATTTAAAATATAATAAAAAAAAAAAAAAGAAAGAAGAAGCATGGGGTCTGTTTACTGGAGAAACTTTGTTTTACTGGACATTGGAATTAGCTGTGGAAGAAAACAAGCCCAATGCTGCTCAGAAAAGGAAAATGAGAAATAAACCTACAAGGGCAAAGCGACTGAGAAAGGGCTTTGGAGGAGAGCACATCTGTCTAAAGGGGTTCTTTTAAAAATTGTTTGTTATGGGGTATACAGTATAAATCCCCTCTTCCATCTTTCTCACTTTTTCTATCTCAGTCACTGATTATTTCATACAATCAGAAAGATTTTTGTTGGTTTATTTCTACTGACTCAAAAGAGACTCTGACTTTGGCATCTACGTTGGCCCAGAGTCTGATCATGGAAATGTTGAGCCAGGGCTACAGTGAACATCTGGGCACAGTGAATTTCTTCAGCATTCACAAAGGTCTCCCTGAATCCTGAACCTCTCCTGCCACTTCGGAAGGGACTCTGTTGGGCCAGAAATTATCTGAACTGTGAGAACACTCAGAGATTTCTTACAAAGCAAATACTTGCTCCTACATTACATTTCTACAACTGTCTCAAACACAAGGCCAATGAAAAATGATACTCTGAGTTGTAATAAATAATGTATGTTTTCATTTATAAGCAAAATAAAAGGTAAAGGCAGCCCAAGGTGATACACTGAATGGAATAATGTTGCAGTTACAGCACAGCAAAGTTGAATAAAAGGTAAATGTTGGATGGCTACATCACCCAAGAGAGTCGGCAAAGCACAGAACAGTGTTCAATTTAGCCTCTAACACAGCAGGGCTATGGAAGAGGCAACCAGATCTCAATGCAAGGAGGCTGGAGCTTCATCTGAAGTCCCTGGTGCCTGTCTACCTTCCTGGGATCAACACTGCCAGTCATTCCAAGGGTTGCCCTGAAGGACACTGTGGTCTGAAAAGAAGCAGGAATGGAATCTAAAAGAAGCCAAGCAGATTAGATAGATTTTACATTTTGATACAATTTCACACAATTGCATTTTTGAAAACTGAGTGGATTCAGCTAAAGTAAATGAGGGGTAGTACTCAACTACTTACAAAGCACTTCCAAAGCAACCTTTGGAGACAGACATTATCTGGCAGTTCTCACTGGTCTCTCAGCAAAATCAGTAAGATGGGTAGGAGGTTGGAGAGTAGAAGGCAGTGGTGGCAGCTCCTGGTATCAGATGTCAATGAGGCAGAAAAAATAGCTGCAGTCTGAGCCTTCTGGAATGCCAACACCAACCCCACCAAGCGGGTAGATGTGTGAAAGGAGAAACCCTCCTACGATGCAGGGATTGACTCACAGGGAACTGCATGAGAAGAGAGGATACGTGAGAACCATAGAAAGAGACTATTGAATTCTCCTTGGAAGCTGGGATTCATACAACTCAACCACTGACATCTCCCAGCAGATTCGGGGAGGGGTGAAAGACTCTTTGATATGTAATTGACTTCCCAAGCCAACTGAGCTCTCAGAGCCATTTCTTCAAACTCAGAGAAGAACTGGAGAAAATATCCTAACTAAATATATAAACAAAAACCCTGAGGCATGAGGGACACCCAGTTGTCAATTCCTAGCTGTCAGGCCTAATAAGTATAAGACAAGTACACGTGTTCTATAGTTTCCAACCCAAGACATCTATTGGTCTGGCTAGCTCTACCTTCTGAACTTGAGACAGATGAGAGATCTTACACATGGAAGTTTAGAACATTCTCTGGGGAACAAGTAATGCTTAGTCTCGACAGCAGGCTGCCTCTGTGTTGGGGAGAGAATGGCAGGAAGCCATTTCCTCACCTCAGCCAACTCTGCATCCTTACAGGAAGCCTGAGAGGTATGCATTCAGGAACCTAACTTCAACCCCAAGGGAGATCCCAGAGAAACCTGACATGTAAGTGAGGGTTTTAAAATATATATATATAGTGACCTGTCTCAGTGCTAATCATTCTGTTTCAAGTATGGATGTTCCAGTCCTACAGCTCTTTGTTCATATCGAATAGGACAAGCAAGGTTTGTTGATTATTAAAACTTAAAAGCTCCCAAGAGAGAAATTTAAAAGGACCTCTGATGCTGGCTGGCTCTGAACAAAATCTGATTGGGGTCATGTCAGGAGATTTGGGTGCTACTTCTATGTCTGCCTCCAACTCTATGTGACTACTAGCCCTGGACTTCCTCACCTGTGAAATGAGGCTGAATGGTAAATATTGTACTTCATCTCTTATGTATACTCTGGTTGACTGGTAGTGGTTTCCTGGATGGTTGCTTGTGGCTATTCTGAGGCCAAGACTGGGTTGAAAGGGAAAGAGAATTGTGATGGACTACTGATGTCTGCAATGTACCCAGGACTAGGAAGTATTAACACATAATTGACCATATCTGGAAGTTCCCTTCTGGGGCTGCAGATTTATAAGGCTCTCATTTATGTGCTTCAGCATTACTGAATTAGGTCAACTTCTTTCTTCTGGCTTCCACTGGTTTTTTTTGTTTGTCTGGTTTTTTGTTTTTGTTTTTGTTTTTTTTTGGTGGGGGGTTGCAACACAGTCTTGCTCTGTTGCCCAGGCTGGAGTACAGTTGTGCAATGTCAGCTCACTGCAACCTCTACCTCCCAGGTTCAAGCTATTCTTCTGCCTCAGCCTCCCAAGGAGCTGGGATTACAGGCACACCAGCTAATTTTTGTATTTTTATATTTTAGACAAGGTTTTGCCATGTTGGCCAGGCTGGTCTCAAACTCCTGACCTCAAGTGATCTGCCTGCCTTGGGCTCCCAAAGTGCTGGGATTACAGGTGTGAGCGACTGCGCCTGGCCAGGCTTCCATTGCTTCTGATGATACATAAGCTGTTAATCTTACTGATATTCCATTGTATATGATAAATCATTTTTCTCTCAGTACTTTCATAATTTTCTTTTTCTTCCAACTTTATTAATGGACAAAAGTGTATATTTTTAAGGTATACAATGTGATTTGATATGCACACACACTGTGAAATGATTACCATAATCAAGCTAATCAATATATTCATCACCTCACACAATTACTATTGTGTATTTGTGTGTATGTGTGTGTGTGTGTGTGGTAGGAACAAATTTATCTGCTTTCTTAGCCAATTTCAAGTATTCAATACAGTATTGTTAACTAAAGTCACCATACTGTACATTAGATCCCAGAACTTATTCAGTCATGCAAATGTATGCCCTTTGACCAACATCTCTTCATTTCCTCCACATTCCCCCTCCCCAGTCCCTGGCAATCATCAATCTACACTGATTGACATTTTTAGATTCTACATGTGAGATTATGCAGTGTTTATCTTTCTCTGTCTGACTTATTTCACATAGGATAAATCCCCTCAGGTTTCATTCTTATTGTAGCAAATGGCAGAGTTCTTTCTTTTTTATAGCTGAATATTCACATATACATCACATTTTCTTTATCCATTCATCTGTCTACAGACACATAGGTTGTCTCCATAACTTAGTGTGATATTATAAATATGTATATATTATATATATGTGTGTATATATAAATATGTATATATTATAAATATGTACATATTATAAATATGTATAAATATATTATAAAATATTATAAAGATGTATATGTATAGACATGTATGTATATTAGTTTGTATACACAGTTCCTGGCTTATAGCTACCATAGCCCTTGTTATTTCTCCCCAAGGCAGGCCATAGAAACTAAAAATATACACTTGTCTTCCATCACCTTTCTGTCTTGGAGTGGGCCATACAGAAATTATCTGACTCACCTTGTCCGTTTGTAGGTACTAAGACTTCCATTTCACAAAATGTCTTGCCCCATACCCTGGAAGAAAAAGTGATATGCAGAAAGGCCAAGAACAATCTGGAGAGGTCACACTTAGTTTCCTCCTTCAGTCTATTAATACAAGGTCATTCTTTGTTGGCCTTGTGTTTGAGGTGCTGTTTTCGTGTTTTCTTGTCCAGTCGCATTTCTACCCAAGGGTCAATAATGCCTATTCAACGAAATCTCCATAAAAGGCCCAAAAGAAAGGCTTTGGAGAGCTTGCAGAGAGCTGAACACGTGGAGGCTCCTGGAGAGTGGCACACTCGAAGCACAGAAGCTCCAAACCCCTTCCCATACCTTACGCTATGCACCACTTCATCCATATCTTTTGCAGTATTCTTTAAAATAAAACAAACAAAAAACCAAGTGTTTTCCTGAGTTATGTGAGCTGCACTAGCAAATTAACTAAACCCAAAGAGGAGATCGTGAGATCTCCAATTTATGGCTATCAGTCATATGCACAGGTAAAACAAGCTGAAGCTTGAGATTGGCATTGGAAGTGGGATATAGTCTTGTGGGTCTGAGCCCTCAACCTGTAGGATGTAAAAATATCTCCAAGTAAATAGCATTGGAGCTGAATTAGAGGACACCCAGCTGCCATCCACTGCAGAATTGATTGCATGTTTGCTCGTGGAGAGAAATCTTCACATATTTTGTGGTCACACAAGTTTTCTGTGTTAATAGTTGTTGAGAGAACAGAAAAAAATAAATAAATACTTTCATTTTTTTCCTCTCAGACTTGGCTATTTGTTGTGAATAATGCTTCCCTGAATATGGGAGTGCAAATATCTCTAACATACTGATTTCATTTTCTTTGAATATATATGCAGAAGTGAGATTGCTAGATCATATGGTAGTTCTATTTTTAATTTTTTGAAAACACTCCATAGTGTTTTCCATAATGGTTGTACCAATTTACATTTTCACCAAAAGTACAAGAGCTCCCTTTTTTCCTTATCCTCCCTAAAATTTGTTATCCCTTATATCAAGATTCCCTTCAGTCTCTGGCTTTCAGCATTTTTATTTTAATGTGTATGAGTGTGGATATCTTTGACTATATCCTACTTGAAGTTTGTTGAGCTTCTTGAATGTGCAGATTGGTGATTTTCATCAAATTTGGGGGATTTTAAACCATATTTCTTCAAATTTTTTTAAATCTACAAAGAGTCTACTATTAAGCCTGCAGAAGTTAGCTTTCTACATGCATATGTATATATCATGTATATCTCTTTACATTAAACAGATACAGAAACATAGCTTCTTTTCCTCTTTTAGTACTCTCATTACACATATATGGGTGTGATTATTGGTATCCCATATTCCCCTGAGGCTCTCTTCATTTTTTTAAATCTTTTTTCTCTCTGTTCTTCAAATCCTATCATCTCTAACAATCTATCTACAAGTTTACAAATTCTCCTGTCAGCTCAAATCTACTGTTGAGCCCCTCTAGTGAATTTTTCTTTTCAACTACTATACTTTTTAACTCCAAACTTTTCATTTGGTTATTTTTGTAATTTCTATCTTATTGATATTCTTTATTTGATGAGATATTATCATACCTTTTTGTACCTCTTTAAATATGGCTTTTTCCTTTAATTTTTTGGACATGCTTATGACAGTTTTGAAATTATTTTTAAATCTGACAGCTGGTTCCTCTCACAAACAGTTGTTATTGCCTGATTTTTTTTTTTTTTTTTTTCTGCCCTGTGGAGGTGACACATTTTCCTGTTTCTCTGCATGTCTTACAGTTTTTTTGTCAAAAACTGGATATTTTTGGTAACATATTGTCACAATTCTAGATATTGATTCCCATCCTCCCTTGTCTGTACTTGTTTTTATATGTTTTGCTTGCTTGTTTGGTAACTTGAGTAGACTATTTTAGTTAAGTCTATTTCACTAACGGAGATGAAGTCTTTGGAATGACAATGATTTTAGCAGGGTTCTCCTTGGCTGTTCCTTTACCTAATTCTGTTAAACTATCTGCCTCATTTCATATCGCACTTGGTTGTCAGGATCCACTAATTACCAGCCGATGGCTCTATTGTTTTTGACAATGTCCTTGGACATAAATTGCTCCACAGTCTAAATTAAATTTGGACAGTGACAGTTTTTCAGACCGGTCTTAGAGATTTGTTGTCACCTGAGGAGGACTCTTTATCTGTCTCTCTCCAGTTCTTACTGGTAAACTAGCTGTCCTTGGATTAGCTTGTTACTCTTAATTTAGAGAAGCTACCAGCCTCCTCTCATTTGCTTACCACCAAAATTTCCATTGGTTTTGACAACACCTGGAGCCTGAACTTCCCTGTAGTGTTTTGCGTAAACTCAGGCCCTTAGGGAAGGTTTCAGAGCTCTATTTTTGTATGGACTACCTCCCGCTTGGGCAAAATCTCTGAGCCACTACCCAAAGTACTGGTGGTTTCCAGTCTCTTGACTTCCCACTCCTGGCGTGGAGCATCTGCCCTATGAGTGAAATGCAATAAGGGTTATTGGGGCCCCAGTATTCTCATCCTGCCACACCTAGAATAGATCCTCTGAACTGTGAGTAGCAGATCCTCTGCCCTGTGAGTGGGAGCTCAGTGAAGAAAGGGAGCTTCCCACACACAGCCACTGCACCACCAGATTACTAGTTTCTCCCATTACCAGTAATGTAAACTCTTCAAGTCAGGATTTGAAGGAACAAGAAATTCTGAAGGCCTGCCCCTCTTGGTGAAATACTATCTCTTGATCAGGAGCTGAGGGGAGAGTCTGATCTTCTTGGTCATGTTCACCTGAAGCAGAGCTTCTGTCAAGCTGACCTGCTAGCAGGAAGAAGAGACTGGTTATGATTAAAATGCCACAGAATCTTGCTGTTCTTACCAAGTTTTAGTAGATTTACTTTTAAGTAATTTTTAAATAAATGTTTTTTTCAGTTGCTGTATGTCCTTAGGACAATTTTCAGACTTTAAACCATTGGGCTTTTTTTTATAGTTTTCAGAAGTTATGCTTGTTTCATTAAGGAGTGGGTTCATGGGACTCCTCATGCTGCTATCCCAGAAGTAGCACCTGATAGCTGCCTCCTTATCTTAAAAAGCAAACTTCATTTGCTGTAGTTGCATCTATGCTTAAACTTGTCACCTCTATCTTTCTTAAATGAATATCTGATCAGTTACCTGCTGTAATGCAGATCAAGTTGACAGGTGGGTAGGTGGGTAAGTACAGATCTATGTTTATTTGTCAATCTGTAGAAAGAAATCTATTTTACTGCAGTCTCTTAATCATTGTTGAACTATATTCTGACAGAACAAAAGGAATTCAAAGAAGAACACTGTATTACACACCAACCATCTCACCTTTTGTAAGATTTTGCCACTGCAGGTAACTCCCAGGTTTGGCTTTTCCAAATTATTAACAGGTTTAGCATCAAGACAAATCCCAGTGAGGCAATCATGGTTTCTTCTACTTTGTTTACTCATAAATGTTGATTTTTTTAAAAAATGCAAAAGTAAAGCTATTTTTCTTACTTTCCTCACTGATTTTGACTCTGAACTACCATGAGGCCAAAATGTTCTGTGAATGCATACATATTAACTACCACAAAGACAAAGTTAAATGGCATTAACCATTCCAATAGAAGTATTCAAAAAAAATTAAGGACAACAACGAGGCCAAGAACTGTTATAAAACTGTTCTGTGTAATTTCTATGGTTTTATCAGAGAAACACTCAATATGACCATACAAAACATACTTGCACTATTTCTAAAGGACTTCTAAAATAAGTTTAGACCACCACCAAATTTACATTAAAAGTGGTAAGAGGGTCCTGGCTGGCCCGATGGCCAAATAGGAACAGCTCCAGTCTGCAGCTCCCAGCGAGACCAACCCAGAAGGCAGGTGATTTCTACATTTCCAACTGAGTGGCACTTGGAATGCCAAGACAGAACTGTTCACTCCCCTAGAAAGGGGGCTGAAGCCAGGGAGCCAAGTGGTCTAGCTCAGTGGATCCCACCCCTACGGAGCCCAGCAAGCGAAGATCCACTGGCTTGAAATTCTCGGTGCCAACGCAGCAGTCTTAAGTCAACCTGGGACGCTCCAGCTTGGTGTGGAGAGGGGCGTCCACCATTACTGAGGCTTGAGTAGGCTGTTTTCCCCTCACAGTGTAAACAAAGCCAAGGGAAGCTTGGACTGGACGGAGCCCACCACAGTGCAGCAAACCTGCTATAGCTAGACTGCCTCTCTAGATTCCTCCTGTCTGAGCAGGAGGAAAGAAGGCAGCAGCCCCAGTCAGGGGCTTATAGACAAAGCTCCCATCTCCCTGGGACAGAGCACCTCGGGGAGGGGACGGCTATGAGCACAGCTTCAGCAGACTTAAACATTCCTGCGTGCCAGCTCTGAAGACAGCAGCAGATTTCCCAGCACAGCGCTCGAACTCTGCTAAGGGACAGACTGCCTCCTCAAGTGGGTCTCTGACCCCCATGCCTTCTGACTGGGAGACAGCTCCCAGCAGGGGTCAACAGACACCTCAAACAGGAGAGCTCCAGCTGGCATCCTGGCAGGTGCCCCTGTGGGATGAATGTTCCAGAGGAAGGAACAGGCAGCAATCCTTACTGTTCTGCAGCCTACGCTGGTAATACTCAGGCAAACGGGATCTGGAGTGGACCTCCAGCAAGCTCCAGCAGACCTGCAGAAGAGAGTCCTGATTGTTAGAAGGAAAACAAACAGAAAGCAATAACCTCAACAAAAAGGAGGCCCATGTAAAAACCCCAACCAAAGGTCATCGGCATCAAAGATCAAAGGTAGATAAATCCAGGAAGATGAGGAAAAACCAGTGCAATAAGGCGGAAAACTCCAAAAACCAGAACACCTCTTCTCCTCCAAAGGATCACAACTCCTTGCCAGGAAGGGGACAAAACTTGATGGAGAGTGAGTTTAACAAATTGACAGAAGTAGGCTTCAGAAGGTGGGTAATAACAAATTCCTCCGAGCTAAAGGAGCATGTTCTAACCCAATGCAAGCAAGCTAAGAACCTTGATAAAAGGTTACAGGAACTGCTAAGTAGAATAACTAGTTTAGAGAAGAATGTAAATGACCTGATGGAGCTGAAAAACGGAGCACAAGAACTTTGTAAAACATACACAAGTATCAATAGCCGAATTGATCAAGCAGAAGAAAAGGATATCAGAGATTGAAGATCAACTTAATGAAATAAAGTGTGAAGACAAGATTAGACAAAGAAATGCAAAGGAACAAATGAAGCTTACAATAAATATAGGACTATGTGAAAAGAATAAAACCTACATTTAATTGATGTACCTGAAAGTGACAGACAGAATGAAACCAATTTGGAAAACATCCTTTAGGATATTATCCCAGAGAACTTCCCCAACCTAGCAAGACAGACCAATATTCAATTTCAGGAAATACAGAGAACACCACAAATATACTCCCCGAGAAGAGCAACCCAAGACACATAATCATCAGATTCACCAAGGTTGAAATGAAGGAAAAAATGTTAAGGGCAGCCAGAGAGAAAGGTCAGGTTACTCACAAAGGGAAGCCCATAAGACAAACAGCAGATCTCTCTGCAGAAACCCTATAAGCCAGAAGAGAGTATGGGCAAATATTCAACATTCTTAAAGAAAATAATTTAACCCAGAATTTCATAGCCAGCCAAACTAAGTTTCATAAGCAAAGAAGAAATAAAATCCTTTACAGAGAAGCAAATGCTGAGGAATTTTGTCACCACCAGGCCCTCCTTACAAGAGTTCCTGAAGGAAGCGGTAAATAAGGGAAGGAAAAACCAGTACCAGCCACTGCAAAGACATGCCAAATTGTAAAGACCATCAACATTATGAAGAAACTGTATCAACTAATGGGCAAAATAACCAGCTAGCATCATAATGACGAGATCAAATTCACACATAACAATATTAACCTTAAATGTAAACAGGCTAAATGCCCCAATTGAAAGACACAGACTGGCTAACTGGATAAAAGTCAAGACCCATCAGTGTGTTGTATTCAGGAGACCCATCTCACATGCAAAGACACACATAGGCTCAAAATAAAGGGATGGAGGATTTACCAAGCACAGGGAAAGCAAAATAGAGCAGGGGTTGCAGTCCTAGTCTCTGATAAAACACACTTTTAGCCAACAAAGATCCAAAAAGACAAAGAAGGGCATTACATAATGGTAAAGGGATCAATACAACAAGAAAACCTAACTATCCTAAATATATATGCACCCAATACAGGAGCACCCAGATTCATAAAGCAAGTTCTTAAAGACCTACAAAGAGACTTAGACTCCCACACAATAAGAGTGGGAGACTATAACACCCCACTGTCAATATTAGACAGATCGAGTCAGAAAATTAACAAGAATATTCAGGACTTGAACTCAGCTCTACACCAAGCAGACCTAATAGACATCTACAGAACTCTCCACCCCAAATCAACAGAATATACATTCTTCTCAGCACCACATTGCATGTATTCTAAAATTGACCACATAATTGGAAGTAAAACACTCCTCACCAATGCAAAAAAATGGAAATCATAACAGCCTCTCAGACCAGAGTGCAGTCAAATTAGAACTCAAAATTAAGAAACTCACTTAAAATCACACAACTACATGGAAACTGAACAACCTGATCCTGAATGACTACTGGGTACACAACGAAGTTAAGGTAGAAATAAATAAGTTCTTTGAAACCAATGAGAACATACTAGAGTCTCTGGGACACAGCATACTAGAATCTCTGGGACACAGCTAACGCAGTGTTTAAAGGGAAATTTATGGCACTAAATACCCACAGGAGAAAGCAGGAAAGATCTAAAATCGACACCCTAACATCACAATTAAAAGAACTAGAGAAGCAAGAGCAAACAAATTCAAAAGCTAGCAGAAGACAAGAAATAACTAAGATCAGAGCAGAACTGAAGGAGTTAGAGGCATGAAAAACCCTACCAAAAAATAAATACATAAATAAATAAATGAATCCAGGAGCTGGTTTTTTGAAGATTAACAAAACAGATGAAGTGCTAGCTAAACTAATAAAGAAGAAAAAAGAGAAGAATCTAACAGACACAATAAAAAATGATAAATGGGATATCACCACCAATCCCACAGAAATACAAACTACCATCAGAGAGTACTATAAACACCTCTTTGCAAATAAACTAGAAAATCTAGAAGAAGTGAATAAATTTCTGGACACATACACCCTCCCAAGACGAAACAAGGAAGAAGTCAAATCCCTGAAAAGACCAAATTCTGAAATTTAACAATTTAGTAACAAATTCTGAAATTGAGGCAGTAACTAACAGTCTACCAACCAGAAAAAGCCCAGGACCGGACATATTCACAGCCGAATTATATCAGAGCTATAAAGAGGAGCTGGTACCATTCCTTCTGAAACTATTCCAAACAACAGAAAAAGAGGCACTCCTCCCTAACTCATTTTATGAGGCCAGCATCATCCTGATACCAAAACCTGGCAGAGACACAACAAAAAAAGAAAATTTTAGACCAATATCCCTGATGAACATCAATGCAAAAGTCCTCAATAAAATACTGGCAAACAGAATCCAGCAGGACACCAAAAAGCTTATCCACCATGATCAAGTTGGCTTCATCCCTGGGATGCAAGGATGGTTCAACATATACAAATCAATAAACATAATCCATTGCATAAACAGAACCAATGACAAAAACCACATGATTGTCTCTATAGATGTAAAAAAGACCTTTGATAAAATTCAACACTCCTTCATGCTAAAAACTCTCAATAAACTAGGTATTGATGGAATGTATCTCAAAATAATAAAAGCTATTTATGACAAACCCACAGCCAATATCATACTGAATGAACAAAAACTGGAAGCATTCCCTTTGAAAATTGGCACAAGACAAGTATACCTTCTCTCACCACTCCTATTCAACATAGTATTGGAAGTTCTGGTCAGGGCAATCAGATAAGAGAAATCAATAAAGGATATTCAGTTAGGAAAAGAGGAAGTCAAGTTGTCCCTGTTTGCAGATGACATGATTGTATATTTAGAAAACCCCATCATCTCAGCCCAAAATCTCCTTAAGCTGATAAGCAACTTCAGCAAAGTCTCAGGATACAAAATCAATGTGCAAAAATCACAAACATTTCTACACACCAATAATAGGCAAACAAAGAGCCAAATCATGAGTGAACTCCCATTCACAATCACTGCAAAGAGAATAAAATACCTAGAAATCCAACTTACAAGGATGTGAAGGATCTCTTCAAGGAGAACTACAAACCACTGTTCAAGGAAATCAGAGAGGACACAAACAAATGGAAAACCATACCATGCTCATGGATGGGAAGAATCAATATTGTGAAAATGACCATACTGCCCCAAGTAATTTATAAATTCAGTCATATCCCCATCTAGCTACCATTGACTTTCTTTGCAGAATTAGAAAAAACTAAATTTCATATGGAACCAAAAAAGAGCCCATACAGCCAAGACAATCGAAAGGAAAAAGAACAAAGCTGGAGGCATCATGATACCTGACTTCAAACTATATACAAGGCTACAGTAATCAAAACATCATAGTACTGGTACCAAAACAGATATATAGACCAATGAAACAGAACAGAGGCCGCAGAAATAATGCCACACATCTACTACAACCATCCAATCTTCGACAAACCTGACAAAAACAAGCAATGGGGAAAGGATTCCCTGTTTAATAAATGTTGTTAGGAAAACTGGCTAGCCATATGCAGAAAACAGAAACTGGACCCGTTCCCAACACCTTATACAAAAATTAACTCAAGATGAATTAAAGACTTGAACGTAAGACCTAAAACCATGACAACCCTTGAAGAAAACCTAGGCAATACCATTCAGGACATCTCCTTTTATGGGCAAAAACTTCATGACTAAAACAACAAAGGCAATGGCAACTAAGGCCAAAATTGACAAATGGGGTCTAATTAAACTAAAGAACTTCTGCACAGCAAAAGAAACTATCAGAATGAACAAGCAACCTACAAAATGGGAGAAAATTTTTGGAATTATCCATCTAACAAAGGGCTAATATCCAGAATCTACAAGGAACTTAAACAAATTTACAAGAAAAAAAAAACAACCCCATCAAAAAGTGGGCAAAGGACATTAATAGACACTTCTCAAAAAATGACATTTATACGGCAAACGAACATACGGAAAAAAAAAAAAAAAAAAACTCACCTTCACTGGTCATTAGAGAAATGCAAATCAAAACCACAATGGGATACCATCTCATGCCAGTTAGAATGGCGATCATTAAAATGTCAGGAAACAGGCCAGGCATAGTGGCTCATGCCTGTAATCCCAGCACTTTAGGAGGCCAAGGTGGGCGGATCATGAGGTCAGGAGTTCTAGACCAGCCTGACCAACACGGTGAAACCCCATCTCTACTAAAAATACAAAAATTAGCTAGGCGTGGTGGCACATGCCTGTAATCCCAGCTACTCGGGAGGCTGAGACAGGAGAGTCACTTGAACCCAGGAAACAGAGGTTGCAGTGAGCTGAGATTGTGCCACTGCACTCCAGCCTGGGTGACAGAGCAAGACTCCATCTCAAAAAAAAAAAAAAAAAAAAAAAAAAAGAGTCAGGAAACAA
>NW_022317545.1:23641-24596 GCF_002776525.5 Piliocolobus tephrosceles
CCGAGATTGTGCCACTGCATTCCAGCCTGGGCAATAGAGTGAGACTCTGTCTTAAAAAAAAAAAAAAAAAAAAGAGTCAGGAAACAACAGATGCTGGAGAGAATGTGGAGAAATTGGAATGCTTTTACACTGTTGGTGGGAGTGTAAATTAGTTCAACAATTGTGGAAGACAGTGTGGTGATTCCTCAAGGATCTAGAACCAGAAATACCATTTGGCCCAGCAATCCCATTACTGGGTATATACCCAAAGGATTCTAAATCATTCTACTATAAAGACACATGCACATGTTTGTTTATTGCAGCACTATTCACAATAGCAAAGACTTGGAACCAACTTAAATGCCCATCAGTGATAGACTGGAAAAAGAAAATGTGGTACACATACAACATGGAATACTATGCAGCCATAAAATAGAATGAGTTCATGTCCTTTGCAGGACATGAAACTGGAAACCATCATTCTCAGCAAACTAACACAGGAACAGAAAACCAAACACCGCATGTTCTCACTCATAAGTGGGAGTTGAACAACGAGAACACATGGACACAGGGAGGGGAACATCACACAGCAGGGCCTGTCAGGGGTGTGGGGGGCAAGGGGAGGAACAGCATTAGAAGAATACCTAATGAAGATGATAGATTGATGGGTTCAGCAAACCACCATGATATGTGTATACCTATGTAACAAACTTGCACGTTCTGCACATGTATCCCAGAACTTAAAGTATACCAATTAAAAAAAAAAAAGTGGTAAGAGAATCACTGATCACTGAGATCTAATGACAAACCTGCAATTGTGACAAAGTCACCGTCCATGTATACCACATCTATCGTCCACTCAGCTCTGTGAACAATAGGTTGGGTTAGTTTTGCACCATCAGTATAATAATCTGGCAGAAACAATGACCCTGGAATAACCAACAAAAGACAGTAAACACACATTGTAAAGAAACTG
>NW_022317546.1:0-955 GCF_002776525.5 Piliocolobus tephrosceles
CAGTTTCTTTACAATGTGTGTTTACTGTCTTTTGTTGGTTATTCCAGGGTCATTGTTTCTGCCAGATTATTATACTGATGGTGCAAAACTAACCCAACCTATTGTTCACAGAGCTGAGTGGACGATAGATGTGGTATACATGGACGGTGACTTTGTCACAATTGCAGGTTTGTCATTAGATCTCAGTGATCAGTGATTCTCTTACCACTTTTTTTTTTTTAATTGGTATACTTTAAGTTCTGGGATACATGTGCAGAACGTGCAAGTTTGTTACATAGGTATACACATATCATGGTGGTTTGCTGAACCCATCAATCTATCATCTTCATTAGGTATTCTTCTAATGCTGTTCCTCCCCTTGCCCCCCACACCCCTGACAGGCCCTGCTGTGTGATGTTCCCCTCCCTGTGTCCATGTGTTCTCGTTGTTCAACTCCCACTTATGAGTGAGAACATGCGGTGTTTGGTTTTCTGTTCCTGTGTTAGTTTGCTGAGAATGATGGTTTCCAGTTTCATGTCCTGCAAAGGACATGAACTCATTCTATTTTATGGCTGCATAGTATTCCATGTTGTATGTGTACCACATTTTCTTTTTCCAGTCTATCACTGATGGGCATTTAAGTTGGTTCCAAGTCTTTGCTATTGTGAATAGTGCTGCAATAAACAAACATGTGCATGTGTCTTTATAGTAGAATGATTTAGAATCCTTTGGGTATATACCCAGTAATGGGATTGCTGGGCCAAATGGTATTTCTGGTTCTAGATCCTTGAGGAATCACCACACTGTCTTCCACAATTGTTGAACTAATTTACACTCCCACCAACAGTGTAAAAGCATTCCAATTTCTCCACATTCTCTCCAGCATCTGTTGTTTCCTGACTCTTTTTTTTTTTTTTTTTTTTAAGACAGAGTCTCACTCTATTGCCCAGGCTGGAATGCAGTGGCACAATCTCGG
>NW_022317546.1:1055-24596 GCF_002776525.5 Piliocolobus tephrosceles
TTGTTTCCTGACTCTTTTTTTTTTTTTTTTTTTTTTTTTTTGAGATGGAGTCTTGCTCTGTCACCCAGGCTGGAGTGCAGTGGCACAATCTCAGCTCACTGCAACCTCTGTTTCCTGGGTTCAAGTGACTCTCCTGTCTCAGCCTCCCGAGTAGCTGGGATTACAGGCATGTGCCACCACGCCTAGCTAATTTTTGTATTTTTAGTAGAGATGGGGTTTCACCGTGTTGGTCAGGCTGGTCTAGAACTCCTGACCTCATGATCCGCCCACCTTGGCCTCCTAAAGTGCTGGGATTACAGGCATGAGCCACTATGCCTGGCCTGTTTCCTGACATTTTAATGATCGCCATTCTAACTGGCATGAGATGGTATCCCATTGTGGTTTTGATTTGCATTTCTCTAATGACCAGTGAAGGTGAGTTTTTTTTTTTTTTTTTTTCCGTATGTTCGTTTGCCGTATAAATGTCATTTTTTGAGAAGTGTCTATTAATGTCCTTTGCCCACTTTTTGATGGGGTTGTTTTTTTTTTCTTGTAAATTTGTTTAAGTTCCTTGTAGATTCTGGATATTAGCCCTTTGTTAGATGGATAATTCCAAAAATTTTCTCCCATTTTGTAGGTTGCTTGTTCATTCTGATAGTTTCTTTTGCTGTGCAGAAGTTCTTTAGTTTAATTAGACCCCATTTGTCAATTTTGGCCTTAGTTGCCATTGCCTTTGTTGTTTTAGTCATGAAGTTTTTGCCCATAAAAGGAGATGTCCTGAATGGTATTGCCTAGGTTTTCTTCAAGGGTTGTCATGGTTTTAGGTCTTACGTTCAAGTCTTTAATTCATCTTGAGTTAATTTTTGTATAAGGTGTTGGGAACGGGTCCAGTTTCTGTTTTCTGCATATGGCTAGCCAGTTTTCCTAACAACATTTATTAAACAGGGAATCCTTTCCCCATTGCTTGTTTTTGTCAGGTTTGTCGAAGATTGGATGGTTGTAGTAGATGTGTGGCATTATTTCTGCGGCCTCTGTTCTGTTTCATTGGTCTATATATCTGTTTTGGTACCAGTACTATGATGTTTTGATTACTGTAGCCTTGTATATAGTTTGAAGTCAGGTATCATGATGCCTCCAGCTTTGTTCTTTTTCCTTTCGATTGTCTTGGCTGTATGGGCTCTTTTTTGGTTCCATATGAAATTTAGTTTTTTCTAATTCTGCAAAGAAAGTCAATGGTAGCTAGATGGGGATATGACTGAATTTATAAATTACTTGGGGCAGTATGGTCATTTTCACAATATTGATTCTTCCCATCCATGAGCATGGTATGGTTTTCCATTTGTTTGTGTCCTCTCTGATTTCCTTGAACAGTGGTTTGTAGTTCTCCTTGAAGAGATCCTTCACATCCTTGTAAGTTGGATTTCTAGGTATTTTATTCTCTTTGCAGTGATTGTGAATGGGAGTTCACTCATGATTTGGCTCTTTGTTTGCCTATTATTGGTGTGTAGAAATGTTTGTGATTTTTGCACATTGATTTTGTATCCTGAGACTTTGCTGAAGTTGCTTATCAGCTTAAGGAGATTTTGGGCTGAGATGATGGGGTTTTCTAAATATACAATCATGTCATCTGCAAACAGGGACAACTTGACTTCCTCTTTTCCTAACTGAATATCCTTTATTGATTTCTCTTATCTGATTGCCCTGACCAGAACTTCCAATACTATGTTGAATAGGAGTGGTGAGAGAAGGTATACTTGTCTTGTGCCAATTTTCAAAGGGAATGCTTCCAGTTTTTGTTCATTCAGTATGATATTGGCTGTGGGTTTGTCATAAATAGCTTTTATTATTTTGAGATACATTCCATCAATACCTAGTTTATTGAGAGTTTTTAGCATGAAGGAGTGTTGAATTTTATCAAAGGTCTTTTTTACATCTATAGAGACAATCATGTGGTTTTTGTCATTGGTTCTGTTTATGCAATGGATTATGTTTATTGATTTGTATATGTTGAACCATCCTTGCATCCCAGGGATGAAGCCAACTTGATCATGGTGGATAAGCTTTTTGGTGTCCTGCTGGATTCTGTTTGCCAGTATTTTATTGAGGACTTTTGCATTGATGTTCATCAGGGATATTGGTCTAAAATTTTCTTTTTTTGTTGTGTCTCTGCCAGGTTTTGGTATCAGGATGATGCTGGCCTCATAAAATGAGTTAGGGAGGAGTGCCTCTTTTTCTGTTGTTTGGAATAGTTTCAGAAGGAATGGTACCAGCTCCTCTTTATAGCTCTGATATAATTCGGCTGTGAATATGTCCGGTCCTGGGCTTTTTCTGGTTGGTAGACTGTTAGTTACTGCCTCAATTTCAGAATTTGTTACTAAATTGTTAAATTTCAGAATTTGGTCTTTTCAGGGATTTGACTTCTTCCTTGTTTCGTCTTGGGAGGGTGTATGTGTCCAGAAATTTATTCACTTCTTCTAGATTTTCTAGTTTATTTGCAAAGAGGTGTTTATAGTACTCTCTGATGGTAGTTTGTATTTCTGTGGGATTGGTGGTGATATCCCATTTATCATTTTTTATTGTGTCTGTTAGATTCTTCTCTTTTTTCTTCTTTATTAGTTTAGCTAGCACTTCATCTGTTTTGTTAATCTTCAAAAAACCAGCTCCTGGATTCATTTATTTATTTATGTATTTATTTTTTGGTAGGGTTTTTCATGCCTCTAACTCCTTCAGTTCTGCTCTGATCTTAGTTATTTCTTGTCTTCTGCTAGCTTTTGAATTTGTTTGCTCTTGCTTCTCTAGTTCTTTTAATTGTGATGTTAGGGTGTCGATTTTAGATCTTTCCTGCTTTCTCCTGTGGGTATTTAGTGCCATAAATTTCCCTTTAAACACTGCGTTAGCTGTGTCCCAGAGATTCTAGTATGCTGTGTCCCAGAGACTCTAGTATGTTCTCATTGGTTTCAAAGAACTTATTTATTTCTACCTTAACTTCGTTGTGTACCCAGTAGTCATTCAGGATCAGGTTGTTCAGTTTCCATGTAGTTGTGTGATTTTAAGTGAGTTTCTTAATTTTGAGTTCTAATTTGACTGCACTCTGGTCTGAGAGGCTGTTATGATTTCCATTTTTTTGCATTGGTGAGGAGTGTTTTACTTCCAATTATGTGGTCAATTTTAGAATACATGCAATGTGGTGCTGAGAAGAATGTATATTCTGTTGATTTGGGGTGGAGAGTTCTGTAGATGTCTATTAGGTCTGCTTGGTGTAGAGCTGAGTTCAAGTCCTGAATATTCTTGTTAATTTTCTGACTCGATCTGTCTAATATTGACAGTGGGGTGTTATAGTCTCCCACTCTTATTGTGTGGGAGTCTAAGTCTCTTTGTAGGTCTTTAAGAACTTGCTTTATGAATCTGGGTGCTCCTGTATTGGGTGCATATATATTTAGGATAGTTAGGTTTTCTTGTTGTATTGATCCCTTTACCATTATGTAATGCCCTTCTTTGTCTTTTTGGATCTTTGTTGGCTAAAAGTGTGTTTTATCAGAGACTAGGACTGCAACCCCTGCTCTATTTTGCTTTCCCTGTGCTTGGTAAATCCTCCATCCCTTTATTTTGAGCCTATGTGTGTCTTTGCATGTGAGATGGGTCTCCTGAATACAACACACTGATGGGTCTTGACTTTTATCCAGTTAGCCAGTCTGTGTCTTTCAATTGGGGCATTTAGCCTGTTTACATTTAAGGTTA
This sequence comes from Piliocolobus tephrosceles, assembly GCF_002776525.5. Lineage (NCBI taxonomy): Eukaryota > Metazoa > Chordata > Mammalia > Primates > Cercopithecidae > Piliocolobus > Piliocolobus tephrosceles. The sequence goes on from NW_022317546.1 coordinate 4,773, forward strand.
ATATTGTTATGTGTGAATTTGATCTCGTCATTATGATGCTAGCTGGTTATTTTGCCCATTAGTTGATACAGTTTCTTCATAATGTTGATGGTCTTTACAATTTGGCATGTCTTTGCAGTGGCTGGTACTGGTTTTTCCTTCCCTTATTTACCGCTTCCTTCAGGAACTCTTGTAAGGAGGGCCTGGTGGTGACAAAATTCCTCAGCATTTGCTTCTCTGTAAAGGATTTTATTTCTTCTTTGCTTATGAAACTTAGTTTGGCTGGCTATGAAATTCTGGGTTAAATTATTTTCTTTAAGAATGTTGAATATTTGCCCATACTCTCTTCTGGCTTATAGGGTTTCTGCAGAGAGATCTGCTGTTTGTCTTATGGGCTTCCCTTTGTGAGTAACCTGACCTTTCTCTCTGGCTGCCCTTAACATTTTTTCCTTCATTTCAACCTTGGTGAATCTGATGATTATGTGTCTTGGGTTGCTCTTCTCGGGGAGTATATTTGTGGTGTTCTCTGTATTTCCTGAAATTGAATATTGGTCTGTCTTGCTAGGTTGGGGAAGTTCTCTGGGATAATATCCTAAAGGATGTTTTCCAAATTGGTTTCATTCTGTCTGTCACTTTCAGGTACATCAATTAAATGTAGGTTTTATTCTTTTCACATAGTCCTATATTTATTGTAAGCTTCATTTGTTCCTTTGCATTTCTTTGTCTAATCTTGTCTTCACACTTTATTTCATTAAGTTGATCTTCAATCTCTGATATCCTTTTCTTCTGCTTGATCAATTCGGCTATTGATACTTGTGTATGTTTTACAAAGTTCTTGTGCTCCGTTTTTCAGCTCCATCAGGTCATTTACATTCTTCTCTAAACTAGTTATTCTACTTAGCAGTTCCTGTAACCTTTTATCAAGGTTCTTAGCTTGCTTGCATTGGGTTAGAACATGCTCCTTTAGCTCGGAGGAATTTGTTATTACCCACCTTCTGAAGCCTACTTCTGTCAATTTGTTAAACTCACTCTCCATCAAGTTTTGTCCCCTTCCTGGCAAGGAGTTGTGATCCTTTGGAGGAGAAGAGGTGTTCTGGTTTTTGGAGTTTTCCGCCTTATTGCACTGGTTTTTCCTCATCTTCCTGGATTTATCTACCTTTGATCTTTGATGCCGATGACCTTTGGTTGGGGTTTTTACATGGGCCTCCTTTTTGTTGAGGTTATTGCTTTCTGTTTGTTTTCCTTCTAACAATCAGGACTCTCTTCTGCAGGTCTGCTGGAGCTTGCTGGAGGTCCACTCCAGATCCCGTTTGCCTGAGTATTACCAGCGTAGGCTGCAGAACAGTAAGGATTGCTGCCTGTTCCTTCCTCTGGAACATTCATCCCACAGGGGCACCTGCCAGGATGCCAGCTGGAGCTCTCCTGTTTGAGGTGTCTGTTGACCCCTGCTGGGAGCTGTCTCCCAGTCAGAAGGCATGGGGGTCAGAGACCCACTTGAGGAGGCAGTCTGTCCCTTAGCAGAGTTCGAGCGCTGTGCTGGGAAATCTGCTGCTGTCTTCAGAGCTGGCACGCAGGAATGTTTAAGTCTGCTGAAGCTGTGCTCATAGCCGTCCCCTCCCCGAGGTGCTCTGTCCCAGGGAGATGGGAGCTTTGTCTATAAGCCCCTGACTGGGGCTGCTGCCTTCTTTCCTCCTGCTCAGACAGGAGGAATCTAGAGAGGCAGTCTAGCTATAGCAGGTTTGCTGCACTGTGGTGGGCTCCGTCCAGTCCAAGCTTCCCTTGGCTTTGTTTACACTGTGAGGGGAAAACAGCCTACTCAAGCCTCAGTAATGGTGGACGCCCCTCTCCACACCAAGCTGGAGCGTCCCAGGTTGACTTAAGACTGCTGCGTTGGCACCGAGAATTTCAAGCCAGTGGATCTTCGCTTGCTGGGCTCCGTAGGGGTGGGATCCACTGAGCTAGACCACTTGGCTCCCTGGCTTCAGCCCCCTTTCTAGGGGAGTGAACAGTTCTGTCTTGGCATTCCAAGTGCCACTCAGTTGGAAATGTAGAAATCACCTGCCTTCTGGGTTGGTCTCGCTGGGAGCTGCAGACTGGAGCTGTTCCTATTTGGCCATCGGGCCAGCCAGGACCCTCTTACCACTTTTAATGTAAATTTGGTGGTGGTCTAAACTTATTTTAGAAGTCCTTTAGAAATAGTGCAAGTATGTTTTGTATGGTCATATTGAGTGTTTCTCTGATAAAACCATAGAAATTACACAGAACAGTTTTATAACAGTTCTTGGCCTCGTTGTTGTCCTTAATTTTTTTTGAATACTTCTATTGGAATGGTTAATGCCATTTAACTTTGTCTTTGTGGTAGTTAATATGTATGCATTCACAGAACATTTTGGCCTCATGGTAGTTCAGAGTCAAAATCAGTGAGGAAAGTAAGAAAAATAGCTTTACTTTTGCATTTTTTAAAAAAATCAACATTTATGAGTAAACAAAGTAGAAGAAACCATGATTGCCTCACTGGGATTTGTCTTGATGCTAAACCTGTTAATAATTTGGAAAAGCCAAACCTGGGAGTTACCTGCAGTGGCAAAATCTTACAAAAGGTGAGATGGTTGGTGTGTAATACAGTGTTCTTCTTTGAATTCCTTTTGTTCTGTCAGAATATAGTTCAACAATGATTAAGAGACTGCAGTAAAATAGATTTCTTTCTACAGATTGACAAATAAACATAGATCTGTACTTACCCACCTACCCACCTGTCAACTTGATCTGCATTACAGCAGGTAACTGATCAGATATTCATTTAAGAAAGATAGAGGTGACAAGTTTAAGCATAGATGCAACTACAGCAAATGAAGTTTGCTTTTTAAGATAAGGAGGCAGCTATCAGGTGCTACTTCTGGGATAGCAGCATGAGGAGTCCCATGAACCCACTCCTTAATGAAACAAGCATAACTTCTGAAAACTATAAAAAAAAGCCCAATGGTTTAAAGTCTGAAAATTGTCCTAAGGACATACAGCAACTGAAAAAAACATTTATTTAAAAATTACTTAAAAGTAAATCTACTAAAACTTGGTAAGAACAGCAAGATTCTGTGGCATTTTAATCATAACCAGTCTCTTCTTCCTGCTAGCAGGTCAGCTTGACAGAAGCTCTGCTTCAGGTGAACATGACCAAGAAGATCAGACTCTCCCCTCAGCTCCTGATCAAGAGATAGTATTTCACCAAGAGGGGCAGGCCTTCAGAATTTCTTGTTCCTTCAAATCCTGACTTGAAGAGTTTACATTACTGGTAATGGGAGAAACTAGTAATCTGGTGGTGCAGTGGCTGTGTGTGGGAAGCTCCCTTTCTTCACTGAGCTCCCACTCACAGGGCAGAGGATCTGCTACTCACAGTTCAGAGGATCTATTCTAGGTGTGGCAGGATGAGAATACTGGGGCCCCAATAACCCTTATTGCATTTCACTCATAGGGCAGATGCTCCACGCCAGGAGTGGGAAGTCAAGAGACTGGAAACCACCAGTACTTTGGGTAGTGGCTCAGAGATTTTGCCCAAGCGGGAGGTAGTCCATACAAAAATAGAGCTCTGAAACCTTCCCTAAGGGCCTGAGTTTACGCAAAACACTACAGGGAAGTTCAGGCTCCAGGTGTTGTCAAAACCAATGGAAATTTTGGTGGTAAGCAAATGAGAGGAGGCTGGTAGCTTCTCTAAATTAAGAGTAACAAGCTAATCCAAGGACAGCTAGTTTACCAGTAAGAACTGGAGAGAGACAGATAAAGAGTCCTCCTCAGGTGACAACAAATCTCTAAGACCGGTCTGAAAAACTGTCACTGTCCAAATTTAATTTAGACTGTGGAGCAATTTATGTCCAAGGACATTGTCAAAAACAATAGAGCCATCGGCTGGTAATTAGTGGATCCTGACAACCAAGTGCGATATGAAATGAGGCAGATAGTTTAACAGAATTAGGTAAAGGAACAGCCAAGGAGAACCCTGCTAAAATCATTGTCATTCCAAAGACTTCATCTCCGTTAGTGAAATAGACTTAACTAAAATAGTCTACTCAAGTTACCAAACAAGCAAGCAAAACATATAAAAACAAGTACAGACAAGGGAGGATGGGAATCAATATCTAGAATTGTGACAATATGTTACCAAAAATATCCAGTTTTTGACAAAAAAACTGTAAGACATGCAGAGAAACAGGAAAATGTGTCACCTCCACAGGGCAGAAAAAAAAAAAAAAAAAAATCAGGCAATAACAACTGTTTGTGAGAGGAACCAGCTGTCAGATTTAAAAATAATTTCAAAACTGTCATAAGCATGTCCAAAAAATTAAAGGAAAAAGCCATATTTAAAGAGGTACAAAAAGGTATGATAATATCTCATCAAATAAAGAATATCAATAAGATAGAAATTACAAAAATAACCAAATGAAAAGTTTGGAGTTAAAAAGTATAGTAGTTGAAAAGAAAAATTCACTAGAGGGGCTCAACAGTAGATTTGAGCTGACAGGAGAATTTGTAAACTTGTAGATAGATTGTTAGAGATGATAGGATTTGAAGAACAGAGAGAAAAAAGATTTAAAAAAATGAAGAGAGCCTCAGGGGAATATGGGATACCAATAATCACACCCATATATGTGTAATGAGAGTACTAAAAGAGGAAAAGAAGCTATGTTTCTGTATCTGTTTAATGTAAAGAGATATACATGATATATACATATGCATGTAGAAAGCTAACTTCTGCAGGCTTAATAGTAGACTCTTTGTAGATTTAAAAAAATTTGAAGAAATATGGTTTAAAATCCCCCAAATTTGATGAAAATCACCAATCTGCACATTCAAGAAGCTCAACAAACTTCAAGTAGGATATAGTCAAAGATATCCACACTCATACACATTAAAATAAAAATGCTGAAAGCCAGAGACTGAAGGGAATCTTGATATAAGGGATAACAAATTTTAGGGAGGATAAGGAAAAAAGGGAGCTCTTGTACTTTTGGTGAAAATGTAAATTGGTACAACCATTATGGAAAACACTATGGAGTGTTTTCAAAAAATTAAAAATAGAACTACCATATGATCTAGCAATCTCACTTCTGCATATATATTCAAAGAAAATGAAATCAGTATGTTAGAGATATTTGCACTCCCATATTCAGGGAAGCATTATTCACAACAAATAGCCAAGTCTGAGAGGAAAAAAATGAAAGTATTTATTTATTTTTTTCTGTTCTCTCAACAACTATTAACACAGAAAACTTGTGTGACCACAAAATATGTGAAGATTTCTCTCCACGAGCAAACATGCAATCAATTCTGCAGTGGATGGCAGCTGGGTGTCCTCTAATTCAGCTCCAATGCTATTTACTTGGAGATATTTTTACATCCTACAGGTTGAGGGCTCAGACCCACAAGACTATATCCCACTTCCAATGCCAATCTCAAGCTTCAGCTTGTTTTACCTGTGCATATGACTGATAGCCATAAATTGGAGATCTCACGATCTCCTCTTTGGGTTTAGTTAATTTGCTAGTGCAGCTCACATAACTCAGGAAAACACTTGGTTTTTTGTTTGTTTTATTTTAAAGAATACTGCAAAAGATATGGATGAAGTGGTGCATAGCGTAAGGTATGGGAAGGGGTTTGGAGCTTCTGTGCTTCGAGTGTGCCACTCTCCAGGAGCCTCCACGTGTTCAGCTCTCTGCAAGCTCTCCAAAGCCTTTCTTTTGGGCCTTTTATGGAGATTTCGTTGAATAGGCATTATTGACCCTTGGGTAGAAATGCGACTGGACAAGAAAACACGAAAACAGCACCTCAAACACAAGGCCAACAAAGAATGACCTTGTATTAATAGACTGAAGGAGGAAACTAAGTGTGACCTCTCCAGATTGTTCTTGGCCTTTCTGCATATCACTTTTTCTTCCAGGGTATGGGGCAAGACATTTTGTGAAATGGAAGTCTTAGTACCTACAAACGGACAAGGTGAGTCAGATAATTTCTGTATGGCCCACTCCAAGACAGAAAGGTGATGGAAGACAAGTGTATATTTTTAGTTTCTATGGCCTGCCTTGGGGAGAAATAACAAGGGCTATGGTAGCTATAAGCCAGGAACTGTGTATACAAACTAATATACATACATGTCTATACATATACATCTTTATAATATTTTATAATATATTTATACATATTTATAATATGTACATATTTATAATATATACATATTTATATATACACACATATATATAATATATACATATTTATAATATCACACTAAGTTATGGAGACAACCTATGTGTCTGTAGACAGATGAATGGATAAAGAAAATGTGATGTATATGTGAATATTCAGCTATAAAAAAGAAAGAACTCTGCCATTTGCTACAATAAGAATGAAACCTGAGGGGATTTATCCTATGTGAAATAAGTCAGACAGAGAAAGATAAACACTGCATAATCTCACATGTAGAATCTAAAAATGTCAATCAGTGTAGATTGATGATTGCCAGGGACTGGGGAGGGGGAATGTGGAGGAAATGAAGAGATGTTGGTCAAAGGGCATACATTTGCATGACTGAATAAGTTCTGGGATCTAATGTACAGTATGGTGACTTTAGTTAACAATACTGTATTGAATACTTGAAATTGGCTAAGAAAGCAGATAAATTTGTTCCTACCACACACACACACACACATACACACAAATACACAATAGTAATTGTGTGAGGTGATGAATATATTGATTAGCTTGATTATGGTAATCATTTCACAGTGTGTGTGCATATCAAATCACATTGTATACCTTAAAAATATACACTTTTGTCCATTAATAAAGTTGGAAGAAAAAGAAAATTATGAAAGTACTGAGAGAAAAATGATTTATCATATACAATGGAATATCAGTAAGATTAACAGCTTATGTATCATCAGAAGCAATGGAAGCCTGGCCAGGCGCAGTCGCTCACACCTGTAATCCCAGCACTTTGGGAGCCCAAGGCAGGCAGATCACTTGAGGTCAGGAGTTTGAGACCAGCCTGGCCAACATGGCAAAACCTTGTCTAAAATATAAAAATACAAAAATTAGCTGGTGTGCCTGTAATCCCAGCTCCTTGGGAGGCTGAGGCAGAAGAATAGCTTGAACCTGGGAGGTAGAGGTTGCAGTGAGCTGACATTGCACAACTGTACTCCAGCCTGGGCAACAGAGCAAGACTGTGTTGCAACCCCCCACCAAAAAAAAACAAAAACAAAAACAAAAAACCAGACAAACAAAAAAAACCAGTGGAAGCCAGAAGAAAGAAGTTGACCTAATTCAGTAATGCTGAAGCACATAAATGAGAGCCTTATAAATCTGCAGCCCCAGAAGGGAACTTCCAGATATGGTCAATTATGTGTTAATACTTCCTAGTCCTGGGTACATTGCAGACATCAGTAGTCCATCACAATTCTCTTTCCCTTTCAACCCAGTCTTGGCCTCAGAATAGCCACAAGCAACCATCCAGGAAACCACTACCAGTCAACCAGAGTATACATAAGAGATGAAGTACAATATTTACCATTCAGCCTCATTTCACAGGTGAGGAAGTCCAGGGCTAGTAGTCACATAGAGTTGGAGGCAGACATAGAAGTAGCACCCAAATCTCCTGACATGACCCCAATCAGATTTTGTTCAGAGCCAGCCAGCATCAGAGGTCCTTTTAAATTTCTCTCTTGGGAGCTTTTAAGTTTTAATAATCAACAAACCTTGCTTGTCCTATTCGATATGAACAAAGAGCTGTAGGACTGGAACATCCATACTTGAAACAGAATGATTAGCACTGAGACAGGTCACTATATATATATATTTTAAAACCCTCACTTACATGTCAGGTTTCTCTGGGATCTCCCTTGGGGTTGAAGTTAGGTTCCTGAATGCATACCTCTCAGGCTTCCTGTAAGGATGCAGAGTTGGCTGAGGTGAGGAAATGGCTTCCTGCCATTCTCTCCCCAACACAGAGGCAGCCTGCTGTCGAGACTAAGCATTACTTGTTCCCCAGAGAATGTTCTAAACTTCCATGTGTAAGATCTCTCATCTGTCTCAAGTTCAGAAGGTAGAGCTAGCCAGACCAATAGATGTCTTGGGTTGGAAACTATAGAACACGTGTACTTGTCTTATACTTATTAGGCCTGACAGCTAGGAATTGACAACTGGGTGTCCCTCATGCCTCAGGGTTTTTGTTTATATATTTAGTTAGGATATTTTCTCCAGTTCTTCTCTGAGTTTGAAGAAATGGCTCTGAGAGCTCAGTTGGCTTGGGAAGTCAATTACATATCAAAGAGTCTTTCACCCCTCCCCGAATCTGCTGGGAGATGTCAGTGGTTGAGTTGTATGAATCCCAGCTTCCAAGGAGAATTCAATAGTCTCTTTCTATGGTTCTCACGTATCCTCTCTTCTCATGCAGTTCCCTGTGAGTCAATCCCTGCATCGTAGGAGGGTTTCTCCTTTCACACATCTACCCGCTTGGTGGGGTTGGTGTTGGCATTCCAGAAGGCTCAGACTGCAGCTATTTTTTCTGCCTCATTGACATCTGATACCAGGAGCTGCCACCACTGCCTTCTACTCTCCAACCTCCTACCCATCTTACTGATTTTGCTGAGAGACCAGTGAGAACTGCCAGATAATGTCTGTCTCCAAAGGTTGCTTTGGAAGTGCTTTGTAAGTAGTTGAGTACTACCCCTCATTTACTTTAGCTGAATCCACTCAGTTTTCAAAAATGCAATTGTGTGAAATTGTATCAAAATGTAAAATCTATCTAATCTGCTTGGCTTCTTTTAGATTCCATTCCTGCTTCTTTTCAGACCACAGTGTCCTTCAGGGCAACCCTTGGAATGACTGGCAGTGTTGATCCCAGGAAGGTAGACAGGCACCAGGGACTTCAGATGAAGCTCCAGCCTCCTTGCATTGAGATCTGGTTGCCTCTTCCATAGCCCTGCTGTGTTAGAGGCTAAATTGAACACTGTTCTGTGCTTTGCCGACTCTCTTGGGTGATGTAGCCATCCAACATTTACCTTTTATTCAACTTTGCTGTGCTGTAACTGCAACATTATTCCATTCAGTGTATCACCTTGGGCTGCCTTTACCTTTTATTTTGCTTATAAATGAAAACATACATTATTTATTACAACTCAGAGTATCATTTTTCATTGGCCTTGTGTTTGAGACAGTTGTAGAAATGTAATGTAGGAGCAAGTATTTGCTTTGTAAGAAATCTCTGAGTGTTCTCACAGTTCAGATAATTTCTGGCCCAACAGAGTCCCTTCCGAAGTGGCAGGAGAGGTTCAGGATTCAGGGAGACCTTTGTGAATGCTGAAGAAATTCACTGTGCCCAGATGTTCACTGTAGCCCTGGCTCAACATTTCCATGATCAGACTCTGGGCCAACGTAGATGCCAAAGTCAGAGTCTCTTTTGAGTCAGTAGAAATAAACCAACAAAAATCTTTCTGATTGTATGAAATAATCAGTGACTGAGATAGAAAAAGTGAGAAAGATGGAAGAGGGGATTTATACTGTATACCCCATAACAAACAATTTTTAAAAGAACCCCTTTAGACAGATGTGCTCTCCTCCAAAGCCCTTTCTCAGTCGCTTTGCCCTTGTAGGTTTATTTCTCATTTTCCTTTTCTGAGCAGCATTGGGCTTGTTTTCTTCCACAGCTAATTCCAATGTCCAGTAAAACAAAGTTTCTCCAGTAAACAGACCCCATGCTTCTTCTTTCTTTTTTTTTTTTTTATTATATTTTAAATTCTGGGCTACATGTGCAGAATGTGCAGGTTTGTTACATAGGTATACACGTGCCATGGTGGTTTGCTGCACCCATCAACCCATCATCTACATTAGGTATTTCTCCTAATGTTATCCCTCCTCTAGCCCCTGACCCCCCAATAGGCCCCAGTGTGTGATGTTCCCATCCCTGTGTCCATGTGTTCTCATTGTTCAGCTCCCACTTATGAGTGAGAACAACCCCATGCTTCTTAGTAAGAGATTTAGCCAGTATGTTTTGATTATTTAAGCAGCTGTTTGAGGTCTTACTTTCATCCCAGATGATCAAAGCATTTTCTTCCAAACATATTGTACTCTCCCCAAGAGACATTCTGGTGAGCAAAAACCTCTCCATTTTGTGACATTAATAAATAAAGACTGCAGAAGACAGAGGCTAAAAAGGCTTGAGATTAATAATAAGACAGGGGTTCTCAGTCTCAATGCCATTGATATTTTGGGCTGGTTAATTTTTTGTTGTGGGGGTGTCTTGTGCATTGTAGTATGTTTAGCATCGTCTCTGGTGTCTACTGACTGGATGCCAGTAGCATCCCTTACTCTTAGATTGATAACCAAAAATGCCTTCAGACATTGCCAAGATGTCCCCTGGGGAACATAATTGCCCCTGATTGCAAACCAGTAATAATAATAGGGAATTCTAGTAATTCAGACAGGAAGAATTTTTGAACTGCCGAGGGTTGGCGGTGTGGTATCTGATTTCTCTGAATATCCTCAAGGTAGATCATTACAAGTAACTGTATATTGGCATGAAACATTTTTTATAGCTCTATTTATTACCAGGCAGCTGATTGGGCTATTTCTGTTATGTTTTTCTGATATGAACCAGCTCCACCGATAGGTAAAGGGAGTGTGGGATCTTCAAAACCTGGTGCTGAGTTTATTAACTTGATACCATGCCGTCTTACTCCTTTTGCTGTGTTGATGGGAAGGGTCAACCACTTGGGTGAGAATGAAGATAATTTTAACATTCAGGCTTGTACAGTGTTTGCTGAAGTTATCTTCTTGGGCTGGGGTTTGCAGGCACATTGTTGGGTGCTCAAAATATGCCAGATCCCATGAGAAAGTGGGTGAGTGGGTCTGGTGGCCACAGCCTTGAAGTCATTTATCACCTGCTTTGGTGGCGCTTACAGTTCAGTGTAGGGGGTGGAGAGAGGACATAAAGGATGGGGTGAAGATCCTGTTTTGTGAGCTTGTTCATGTACTTTACCAGGGAAGACTTTTTCCTCAGTGCTTGATGCTCAGTCCTGAGAGGAACTCTGTTGGTTCTGGCTTCTCCGCTGCCCTAAAAGTGACATTACAGTGTGCACGGAATTGGACCATACAAGCTGCCATACTCTTCAGGGCAGCCCCGGGAGTGGTTTTACTTGCAGAATGAGAGGCTCTGGGTTTTAAGTGATCCTAATTTGTGTCTAATTTTTGCTTTTTTACTTTTTTTTTACCTTAAAGTTAATATGCTTCATGTCTTCTTATAAACTAGATTAAGGCCTCTCCAATCTTTTCCTTGTCCTGGCACATGTAGATAGTATTTGTTTGGCATAATATGATACCGAGGTCACTAGTGCCTTGCTTATGACCAGAGGTAGTTAGGGTGACAAACCAGTCCTGGTTTGCCTGGGACATTTCTGACTTTAAAACTGATGGTCCCAGGCAAACCAAGAGAGCTGTTTACTCTAGCCAGAGGTGACTGGCCTGAAGGCTGAAAGGATCAATACACTAGCATCCACGTACCTTATCTCTGGCACATCAGTGTATTGTTGTGGCACACACTTTGGGACCATAGCGGTCAGGAGCCCCTTTGATCAGAAGGGGAAGAAGTTAGTAAAACAGAAAACAGGGATAAATACCATCTTAAGAGCCAGGTACAATGGGCTTATGCTGTAATCCCATCCGTTTGGGAGGCAGAAAGGGAACGATTGCTTGAGTCCAGGGGTTTGAGATGAGCCTAGGCAACATAGTGAGACCCTGTTTCTACGAAAATTTAAAAAAAATAGTGAGGTGTAGTGGTATGTGCCTGTAGTCCCAGATACTTGGGAGGCTGAGGCAGGAGGATCACTTGAGCCCAGGAGTTCAAAAGTACAATGAGCTGTGATTGCACCACTGTACTCCAACCTGGGTGATAGACAAGACTCTCTCTTTTTGTTTTTTTTTTGAGACAGAGTCTCACTCTGTCACCCAGGCTGGAGTGCAATAGCACGATCTCGGCTCACGGCAAGCTCCACCTCCCAGGTTTACGGCATTCTTCTGCTTCAGCCTCCCGAGTAGCTGGAACTACAGGCGCCCGCCACCACGACCAGCTAATTTTTTTTGTATTTTTTTAGTAGACATGGGGTTTCATCGTGTTAGGCAGGATGGTCTTGATCTCCTGACCTCGTGATCCGCCCACCTCGGCCTCCCAAGTGCTGGGATTACAGGCGTGAGCCACCACACCTGCCCAAGACTCTGTCTCTTAAAAAACAAAAAACAAAAACCAACACCAAAAATAAAATTTAAAACAACAAAGACAAATAGTCTTTATTCTGTATTCCCCGTGGAATAGCTGGCCTCTGGATTGCCTACCTCTTTTCCCTTGGCTCACAGGGTGCCTCACATGCTCTCCGTGATGCCTATTGCCCTGGTGTCATGGTGGGACAAGGATTCTACTGCTGCCGTCTTTTCTGATGACGTGATGACGTGAGCTGACCAGGTCCAACCTTTTGGGATTGCTGCCACCCAATCTCCTTGTTGTTAGCTTGGATACTGGAGTTGGGCCACTAAATATTCATGTTACTCCTTCTACCCTGGCTGTCTTTTCAGTCCAACTCATCAGTGCCTTAAGATAGGAGAGGAAAGATTCCTCACCCCAACTTCTTATTTAACAGTTCCCAAACTAAGAGCCTTGCTCTACCTCTTAATGTGTCTGTGTAGTCCTTAGACCTATTACTCTCGTTTGACTTACTCTTTCAGTTTCCTAAAATGCCAATTGTTACTGAATCTGCCAAATGTGCCTGGTGTTCTGGATTAGAAACATGAATGATGCCACACAGGGAAATCATTTAAAAATGTTCCCCTTGCCTGACAGTCATCCAGAAGCCATGAACTGAGTTTGAACTTTTTGATTCTCTCCCTCACTTGGAGTGGGAGCTCACAAGACATGATAATGAAAGCCAAGTTGTCTTTGCTAAATTGGAACATCTGGTTGTTTGAACACCCTGCATCTTCTGCATCCAGCTAGAAGCTCTCTCTCTCTCTCTTTTTTTTGAATCAGTCTCCTGTTTTTTGTGAGACGGAGATGTTTGTGCACCAACTGTTGCCACTGTTATTGCCATACATCATCAAAATAGACCAGAAAACCTGCTGATATGGCTGTGTGGGTGAAAATGGACACTGTCATCAGCTTTGTAAAAGAACATCTGCAGGGAGAAGCATCTCCTTTAAAATTTTAATGCTCAAGTTAGATTTAGAAGCTAGAAACTCTGCAATGTAGGGGCAAAAATTAAGCAGTTGGTGGTTACAAGTATCATGGCAGAGACCCAAGGAAACCTGTTTAGTGAAGACTGGAGAAGCAGAAGCTTAGACCCAAGTTTGCCTGATGAGTCTGATGAGGCTGATGACTGAGTGTCTGGATCTTGACAAAGATGGAATATGACAGACAGCTACAGGAACATGGCTTGGAAAAATTGTAACATTATTTAATAAAGAGAGGCCACTTTTTAAAGTTCCTTAACAAAATAAGTTTAAAGATAGTATTTTTCTTGTGTAAACACATCTCATTTCTATGTATTATATTAAAGTATCAGATTGAACCAGGTGAAATTGCAGTAATTCAGCTGTTTTTCACATATGAAATGGCAATTTCATATGGTTCCTAGGACCCTTCTGGTCTTCTTGAAGAATTAAACTGGTGCTATGGCTGATCTCTGTGTGTTGGAGTCACTGAGGTCCTGCTTTTGTGCCTCAGGCAGCCCAGATCTTTGGCCTCTCCTGAATTGGCATGTAATGCTCTCAGACCCTCATCCCCAAAGTATTAGCTGCTGCCATAAACTAGAAGACAGTAAAACAACAGTAATAGAAATATTTGTATTTTTAACATGAAGTACCAGTGATTCTTCTTCTTCTAAAAGCTTTCATTTCAGGTTCAGCGGTACATGTGCCAGTTTGTTATTTAGGTAAACTTGTGTCCCTGGGGTTTATTGTAAAGATTATTTCATCACCCAGGTATTAAGCCTAGTACCCAATAGTTATTGTTTCTGATCCTTTCCCTCCTGCCGCCCTCCATCCTCAACCACCTAGACCCCAGTGTCTGCTGTTCCTCTCTTTACGTCCATGAGTTATCAACATTTAGCTCCCACTTATAAGTGAGAACATGTGGTATATGTTTTTTATTCCTGAGTTAGTTTGCAAAGGATAATGGCCTCCAGCTCCAACTGTGTTCCTGCAAAGGACATGATCTTGTTCTTTTTTATGATTGCAGAGTGTTCCATGGTGTATATGTATTGACCCTTTCTTTATCCTGTCTGCCATTGATGGGCATTAAGGTTGGTACCATGACTTTGCTATTGTGAATGGTGCTGCAATGAACATATGCATGCATGTGTCTTTATGGTAGAATAATTTCTGTTCCTCTGAGCACATACCCAGTAATGGGATTGCTGGGCCAAATCGTAGTTCTGTTTTTAGCTCTTGGAGGAATCGCCACGCTGCTTTCCACAGTGGTTGAACTAATTTAAACTCCCCTCAACAGCGTATGAATGTGGCCTTTTCTCCACAACCTTGCCAACATGTCTTATTTTTTGGCTTTTTAATAATAGCCATTCTGATGAGTGTGAGATAGTAACTCATTGTGGTTTGATTTGCATTTCTCTAATGATCAGTGATACTGAGCATTGTTTTCATATGTTTGTTGACCGCATATATGTCATTTTTTGAAAAGTGTCTATTCATTTCCTTTGCCCCCTTTTTAAAGGGGTTGTTTGTTTTTCTCTTGTAAATTTAAGTTCCTTATAGAGTCTCTTTTGAGATAGGGTCTCATTCTGTATCCCAGGCTGGAGTGCAGTGGTGTGATCTTGGCTCACTGCACCCTCTGCATCCTCGGTTCAAGTGATTCTTGTGCCTCAGCCTCCCAAGTAGCTGGGATCACAGACATACTACCATACCCGGCTAATTTTTGTATTTTTTTAGTACAGATGGAGTTTCACCATGTTGGCCAGGCTGATCTTGAACTCCTGTTCTCCAGTGATCCACCTGCCTCAGCCTCCTGAAATGCTGGGATTATAGGTGTGAGCTACCACACCTGGCCCTCCTTATAGAGTCTTGATATTAGACCTTGACCATATGCATAGTTTGCAAATATTTTCACCCATTCTGTAGGTTGTCTATTTTTTCTCTTGAGAATTAATTTTGCTGTGCAGAAGCTCTTTAATTTAATTAGATCACGTTTGTCAATTTTTGCTTTTGTTGTGATTGATTTCAGCATCTTCATCATGAACTCTTCACCAGTTCTTAAGTCCAGAATGGTATTTCCTAGGTTACCTTGAGGGTTTTTGTAGTTTTAGATTTTACATTTAAGTCTTTAATGCATCTTGAGTTGATTTTTGTGTATGGTGTAAGGAAGGGGTCCAGTTTTAATTGGCGCATGGCTAGCCAGTTGTCCCAGCATCATTTATTGAACAGGGAATTCTTTCCCCATTGCTTGTTTTTGTCAGCTTTGTCAAAGATCACATGGTTGTAGGTGTGCAGCCTTATCTCTGGGCTGCTATTCTGTTCCATTGGTCTTTGTGACTATTTTTTGTACCAGACATTCTTCTAAGCACTTTACCTTTATTCATTTACATTTTAAACCAAACAAAAGCTCTATGGGAATAGATAATTACGTCATTCCTTTTTTTTTTTGAGACGGAATCTCTGTCACCCATGCTGGAGTGCAGTGACTTGATCTCAGCTCACTGCAAGCTCCGCCTCCCGGGTTCACGCCATTCTCCTGCCTCAGCCTCCCAAGTAACTGGGACTACAGGCACCCACCACCATGCCTGGTTAATTTTTTGTATTTTTAGTAGAGACGGAGTTTCACCATGTTAGCCAGGGTGGTCTCGATCTCCTGACCTCGTGATCCGCTCCCCTCGGCCTCCCAAATTGCTGGGATTACAAGCGTGAGACACTGCGCCCGGCCAATTATGTCATTATTTACAGACAAGAAAATTGAGGCACATAAAGGATAAGTGATTTGCCTAACACTCCGCAGGTAGTATGTGAGGGAGGCAGGATTTGAACCCTCCAATGTGGCTTCAGAGCCTGAGCTATCCCTCACTGTAATAAACAAGAAAGCACTATGCTGTCTCTCCATTGTAGGAGACTAGGAAACAGCTCATGGGACCTGACCAAGGCAATGCCAGTTGAGACAGAGATAAGCGGACTAATAGGACAGGTATTAAAGAATTAGAACTCATAGGACTTTATCCCAGTTAGATGTGGGGGATGGGGGAGAAAGAGATTTGGGGTCAGTCTTAGGTTCCTGGTTGGTCCTGGTGGGAGGATATTTGTGTGACTTTGTCATAAGAGGAGGATACAAAAAGAGGCAACTCATGCTGGGTGATGAGCTCAATTTCAAATGTGTGCTGGGTTTAAGCTGTCTGGAGGCCATCAGGTTTGAGGTCTCCCATTACACAGCTGAGTATATAGGTCTAAGCTCAGGAAAGAGGATAGGGCTTAATATGACTACTTAGAAGACAGCAGCATATAGGGAGGAGATGAAGTGGTGAACATGAATATAATCACCCAGAGAAAGTGAGCCATATGAGAGGAGATTTCCAATGTCTGCTTTAGGTTGGGTTCCTCAGGGGCAGTCCTAGAGATGAGTATTCATGCAAAAGTGATTTAATTAGCAAGACAAGTAGGGAAGAAGAAAATGGGTCAGGAAAAGGAAGGAAGTCAAGCAAGGAATGCAATGTTAAGCAAAGTTCCACAGAGGCCGACTTTGCCTCAAGCCCAAGGGGTGCTCTGGAGACAGTGTAGGTCCCGCTTCAGAGATGTCCCAGTTGGAGCCAAGGGGCTGGAGTATTTATTCTATCAAAAAGAAGCAGGAGCAGGTTGTTGGGAGTGTTAAATAAAACAGCAAAGTGATCTGTTGGATTACTGACATCATCATCTGGAATGACAGAACTGAGGGAGTCAACATCTGAGAGCACTCAGAGGCAGGGGAGTTGAGTCAACAAATGAAACTGACAGGGAGCAAGGAGGAAGATGAAAGGAAAAAGCTGCCATAGGGGAGTCAAGAAATAAGAGTTGCCAGGAGAGTGAGATGGCTGGTGGTGTCATATACAGCAGAGAGGTCCAAAATCCTAGCAAGGTCGAGGGTGTACATTGGATTTGATGATGAAGGTCACCAGTGACTTTGTTAGGTAATGCGGGAGTGTTGGGGATGGGGTGTTTGAAGTCTCACTGTGGTGAGTTCAGGAGTGAATTGGCATAAGAAAGTAGAGATTATCTAATTTGCTTAAGAAAGTTGGCAATGATAGGGAAGAGCTATGGGGAGGTAGGTTGAGAGGGTTGCGTGACTGAAGAAGAGGTGGTTTTCTTCTTTTTTCTTTTTAGTTGTTGAAAGAGGTAAGGGGAAGGAGAACTTGGAGTTGGGATTATGATTTAGGAAATAGTGTTTCTAAAATTTTACTTTGTACAATGATATTGTGAAAAGTCAATAAATATCAAAAGGAGCAGAATGTTGTAACACTCCATTATTATTAATGAGATTCATTATATAGATTGTTTTACTAAACATGTTTTTCTCAAGATCCTCATTATTTTTTATTTTTTTTGAGACAGGGTCTCCTTCTGTTGCCCAGGACGGAGTGCAGTGGTGTGACCACAGCTCACTGCAGCCTCAAACTCCTGGGCTCCAGCAATCCTCCCACCTCAGTCTCCCTAGTAGCTGGGACTACAGGTGTGTGCCACAACACTTAACTAATATTTTACTTTTATTTTTGTAGAAACTGGGTCTCCCTATGTTGTCCAGGCTGGTCTCAAACTCCTGGGTCCAAGTGATCCTCCTGCCTTTGCCTCCCAAAGTTCTGGGATTACAGTGTGAGCCACTATACCCAGCCAAGATCCTTATTTTTATTTGTAAAGGATTTCATATAGACACAACAGTAAATGACAGTCTGCAATATTATTTCAGTTTGAATCCTTTGTTTTAGAAAATGATGTAAGCCGATAAAACCAGTAGCCTCTGATGATACAACATCTGCTATTCTACACATGGAGTTAGATGCTTTAAATAAATTGTCTAATTTTCTTCATAAACTATGTGTATGTCCTCTTATCATGGCTGGGGAGAAAACTGTCAAAGCTTGCATGCTAGCAAGGCTCAGGAAGCATATTTTAAAAAGTATTTTCATTAGTTAAAAAAATTTAAAAATAAATGCTTATATTTAAAAAAAGGCATAAAACCCAAGCATTCAGGAGTATACACAGTAGAGGTGACCTTTATTAAGTGTTCCAGGCAATTATCAGTCTCTTTCTCTCATGCGTATGTGTATACATATATGTGTGTGTGCATATATATATATAATCTCATTAAAAAAGGTAATCTGGTTGGTAGAGTGGCTCACACCTGTAATCCCAGCACTTTGGGAGGCCAAGGCAGGTGGATCACCTGAGGTGAGGAGTTGGAAACCAGCCTGGCCAACATAGGTGATAGGGTGAAACCCTATCTCTACTAAAAATACAAAAATTAACCGGGCATCGTGGTGGGTGCCTGTAATCCCAGCTACTCAGGAGGCTGAGGCACAAAAATCGCTTGAACCTGGGAGGCGGAGGTGGCAGTGAGCCGAGATTGTGCCACTGCACTCCAGCCTGGGCGACAAAGTGAGACTCTGTCTCAAAGGAAGAAAAAATAAAAAAGAAAAAAATGGTAATCACACTATATATTCAGTTTTGCAATTTGCTTTCCCATTCAATATTCATAATCTGTGTTTTCTTTTGATAATTTATTATTTTTGACAGTTTAAAATAATATATTACCTCTTACTATTTCCTCTAACCATCTGCTTCTGGGTCTTTTTATGTATAGGCCAATCAGCTGGGTCAAGGACCAATTCCTAGAATGATTTTAATAATAAACCATTGCTTTGATAAATGATATCTGTTATTAGCAGAACTGAGGCTTTTGTCCCCTTTTTTGAATGCTGTTTTAAAGACGAACTTTAGCTATCAGTAACCAAATCTGTCAAACTTGCTGTTCCCTAAATTCAAACCATGATGGAGAAGTGGCTGGGAGAGGATCTAACAATAAAACAGTATACATAGAAGTAGTCCCTTGCTTGTGTTTGGAAGGCCATAAATTTTCATAATTTTGTGCCTTTCACTGCTCATAGCTCCCTGGCCTGTGATTTATGCTCTGCCTAGTAGACAAGGTTAGTTAGGGTAGCCAGATGTCCCAGATCTAGATATAGATAGTGAAGTTTTACCCATCACTATAACAAAGAACCACTCCATGGTTTGCAGAACAATGATTGGGGTCATAAGCTTAGCGATTTTTCTGTAGTGGGATTGGGAACATGTCCCCCACCCCCCTGCCCAAGTTGATTAGCCTCTGAAATGTCACTTGTTTGGACACTGTTCATAGCCATGAGCTGACACTTCCTCATGGATCACTTTTAACAGATAAAGAATAGCTGATAATCTCTGAAGTGTGATTTATCAGTTAATTAGGATTTCAGGAAGAAACGATAAGCATTCAGAATCTTCAGAGCATCATAGTAGTTTACTTATATTTTAGAATTTACAGTCTACTTCTTTTTTAAAATCTCTTTTACATGGATCTTATTTTCCTCTCCTTCCACTTAAAACCCTGAAAGTAAGCTGAGACTCTATTTACTTCTGTTCTCTTGACTCTTGTGTTTTCCCCCTTTCTGTTTTTCCTGTGGTTTTGTGGCCCTGTGTAAATGCTTCCCTGACTTCCATTCTTTCTTTCTTCCTCTTTCCTTCTTTCCTTCCTTCCTTCTTTCTTTATTTCTCTTTCTTTCTTTCTTTCTTTCTTTCTTTCTTTCTTTCTTTCTTTCT
>NW_022317547.1:0-23541 GCF_002776525.5 Piliocolobus tephrosceles
AGAAAGAAAGAAAGAAAGAAAGAAAGAAAGAAAGAAAGAAAGAAAGAGAAATAAAGAAAGAAGGAAGGAAGGAAAGAAGGAAAGAGGAAGAAAGAAAGAATGGAAGTCAGGGAAGCATTTACACAGGGCCACAAAACCACAGGAAAAACAGAAAGGGGGAAAACACAAGAGTCAAGAGAACAGAAGTAAATAGAGTCTCAGCTTACTTTCAGGGTTTTAAGTGGAAGGAGAGGAAAATAAGATCCATGTAAAAGAGATTTTAAAAAAGAAGTAGACTGTAAATTCTAAAATATAAGTAAACTACTATGATGCTCTGAAGATTCTGAATGCTTATCGTTTCTTCCTGAAATCCTAATTAACTGATAAATCACACTTCAGAGATTATCAGCTATTCTTTATCTGTTAAAAGTGATCCATGAGGAAGTGTCAGCTCATGGCTATGAACAGTGTCCAAACAAGTGACATTTCAGAGGCTAATCAACTTGGGCAGGGGGGTGGGGGACATGTTCCCAATCCCACTACAGAAAAATCGCTAAGCTTATGACCCCAATCATTGTTCTGCAAACCATGGAGTGGTTCTTTGTTATAGTGATGGGTAAAACTTCACTATCTATATCTAGATCTGGGACATCTGGCTACCCTAACTAACCTTGTCTACTAGGCAGAGCATAAATCACAGGCCAGGGAGCTATGAGCAGTGAAAGGCACAAAATTATGAAAATTTATGGCCTTCCAAACACAAGCAAGGGACTACTTCTATGTATACTGTTTTATTGTTAGATCCTCTCCCAGCCACTTCTCCATCATGGTTTGAATTTAGGGAACAGCAAGTTTGACAGATTTGGTTACTGATAGCTAAAGTTCGTCTTTAAAACAGCATTCAAAAAAGGGGACAAAAGCCTCAGTTCTGCTAATAACAGATATCATTTATCAAAGCAATGGTTTATTATTAAAATCATTCTAGGAATTGGTCCTTGACCCAGCTGATTGGCCTATACATAAAAAGACCCAGAAGCAGATGGTTAGAGGAAATAGTAAGAGGTAATATATTATTTTAAACTGTCAAAAATAATAAATTATCAAAAGAAAACACAGATTATGAATATTGAATGGGAAAGCAAATTGCAAAACTGAATATATAGTGTGATTACCATTTTTTTCTTTTTTATTTTTTCTTCCTTTGAGACAGAGTCTCACTTTGTCGCCCAGGCTGGAGTGCAGTGGCACAATCTCGGCTCACTGCCACCTCCGCCTCCCAGGTTCAAGCGATTTTTGTGCCTCAGCCTCCTGAGTAGCTGGGATTACAGGCACCCACCACGATGCCCGGTTAATTTTTGTATTTTTAGTAGAGATAGGGTTTCACCCTATCACCTATGTTGGCCAGGCTGGTTTCCAACTCCTCACCTCAGGTGATCCACCTGCCTTGGCCTCCCAAAGTGCTGGGATTACAGGTGTGAGCCACTCTACCAACCAGATTACCTTTTTTAATGAGATTATATATATATATGCACACACACATATATGTATACACATACGCATGAGAGAAAGAGACTGATAATTGCCTGGAACACTTAATAAAGGTCACCTCTACTGTGTATACTCCTGAATGCTTGGGTTTTATGCCTTTTTTTAAATATAAGCATTTATTTTTAAATTTTTTTAACTAATGAAAATACTTTTTAAAATATGCTTCCTGAGCCTTGCTAGCATGCAAGCTTTGACAGTTTTCTCCCCAGCCATGATAAGAGGACATACACATAGTTTATGAAGAAAATTAGACAATTTATTTAAAGCATCTAACTCCATGTGTAGAATAGCAGATGTTGTATCATCAGAGGCTACTGGTTTTATCGGCTTACATCATTTTCTAAAACAAAGGATTCAAACTGAAATAATATTGCAGACTGTCATTTACTGTTGTGTCTATATGAAATCCTTTACAAATAAAAATAAGGATCTTGGCTGGGTATAGTGGCTCACACTGTAATCCCAGAACTTTGGGAGGCAAAGGCAGGAGGATCACTTGGACCCAGGAGTTTGAGACCAGCCTGGACAACATAGGGAGACCCAGTTTCTACAAAAATAAAAGTAAAATATTAGTTAAGTGTTGTGGCACACACCTGTAGTCCCAGCTACTAGGGAGACTGAGGTGGGAGGATTGCTGGAGCCCAGGAGTTTGAGGCTGCAGTGAGCTGTGGTCACACCACTGCACTCCGTCCTGGGCAACAGAAGGAGACCCTGTCTCAAAAAAAATAAAAAATAATGAGGATCTTGAGAAAAACATGTTTAGTAAAACAATCTATATAATGAATCTCATTAATAATAATGGAGTGTTACAACATTCTGCTCCTTTTGATATTTATTGACTTTTCACAATATCATTGTACAAAGTAAAATTTTAGAAACACTATTTCCTAAATCATAATCCCAACTCCAAGTTCTCCTTCCCCTTACCTCTTTCAACAACTAAAAAGAAAAAAGAAGAAAACCACCTCTTCTTCAGTCACGCAACCCTCTCAACCTACCTCCCCATAGCTCTTCCCTATCATTGCCAACTTTCTTAAGCAAATTAGATAATCTCTACTTTCTTATGCCAATTCACTCCTGAACTCACCACAGTGAGACTTCAAACACCCCATCCCCAACACTCCCGCATTACCTAACAAAGTCACTGGTGACCTTCATCATCAAATCCAATGTACACCCTCGACCTTGCTAGGATTTTGGACCTCTCTGCTGTATATGACACCACCAGCCATCTCACTCTCCTGGCAACTCTTATTTCTTGACTCCCCTATGGCAGCTTTTTCCTTTCATCTTCCTCCTTGCTCCCTGTCAGTTTCATTTGTTGACTCAACTCCCCTGCCTCTGAGTGCTCTCAGATGTTGACTCCCTCAGTTCTGTCATTCCAGATGATGATGTCAGTAATCCAACAGATCACTTTGCTGTTTTATTTAACACTCCCAACAACCTGCTCCTGCTTCTTTTTGATAGAATAAATACTCCAGCCCCTTGGCTCCAACTGGGACATCTCTGAAGCGGGACCTACACTGTCTCCAGAGCACCCCTTGGGCTTGAGGCAAAGTCGGCCTCTGTGGAACTTTGCTTAACATTGCATTCCTTGCTTGACTTCCTTCCTTTTCCTGACCCATTTTCTTCTTCCCTACTTGTCTTGCTAATTAAATCACTTTTGCATGAATACTCATCTCTAGGACTGCCCCTGAGGAACCCAACCTAAAGCAGACATTGGAAATCTCCTCTCATATGGCTCACTTTCTCTGGGTGATTATATTCATGTTCACCACTTCATCTCCTCCCTATATGCTGCTGTCTTCTAAGTAGTCATATTAAGCCCTATCCTCTTTCCTGAGCTTAGACCTATATACTCAGCTGTGTAATGGGAGACCTCAAACCTGATGGCCTCCAGACAGCTTAAACCCAGCACACATTTGAAATTGAGCTCATCACCCAGCATGAGTTGCCTCTTTTTGTATCCTCCTCTTATGACAAAGTCACACAAATATCCTCCCACCAGGACCAACCAGGAACCTAAGACTGACCCCAAATCTCTTTCTCCCCCATCCCCCACATCTAACTGGGATAAAGTCCTATGAGTTCTAATTCTTTAATACCTGTCCTATTAGTCCGCTTATCTCTGTCTCAACTGGCATTGCCTTGGTCAGGTCCCATGAGCTGTTTCCTAGTCTCCTACAATGGAGAGACAGCATAGTGCTTTCTTGTTTATTACAGTGAGGGATAGCTCAGGCTCTGAAGCCACATTGGAGGGTTCAAATCCTGCCTCCCTCACATACTACCTGCGGAGTGTTAGGCAAATCACTTATCCTTTATGTGCCTCAATTTTCTTGTCTGTAAATAATGACATAATTGGCCGGGCGCAGTGTCTCACGCTTGTAATCCCAGCAATTTGGGAGGCCGAGGGGAGCGGATCACGAGGTCAGGAGATCGAGACCACCCTGGCTAACATGGTGAAACTCCGTCTCTACTAAAAATACAAAAAATTAACCAGGCATGGTGGTGGGTGCCTGTAGTCCCAGTTACTTGGGAGGCTGAGGCAGGAGAATGGCGTGAACCCGGGAGGCGGAGCTTGCAGTGAGCTGAGATCAAGTCACTGCACTCCAGCATGGGTGACAGAGATTCCGTCTCAAAAAAAAAAAGGAATGACGTAATTATCTATTCCCATAGAGCTTTTGTTTGGTTTAAAATGTAAATGAATAAAGGTAAAGTGCTTAGAAGAATGTCTGGTACAAAAAATAGTCACAAAGACCAATGGAACAGAATAGCAGCCCAGAGATAAGGCTGCACACCTACAACCATGTGATCTTTGACAAAGCTGACAAAAACAAGCAATGGGGAAAGAATTCCCTGTTCAATAAATGATGCTGGGACAACTGGCTAGCCATGCGCCAATTAAAACTGGACCCCTTCCTTACACCATACACAAAAATCAACTCAAGATGCATTAAAGACTTAAATGTAAAATCTAAAACTACAAAAACCCTCAAGGTAACCTAGGAAATACCATTCTGGACTTAAGAACTGGTGAAGAGTTCATGATGAAGATGCTGAAATCAATCACAACAAAAGCAAAAATTGACAAACGTGATCTAATTAAATTAAAGAGCTTCTGCACAGCAAAATTAATTCTCAAGAGAAAAAATAGACAACCTACAGAATGGGTGAAAATATTTGCAAACTATGCATATGGTCAAGGTCTAATATCAAGACTCTATAAGGAGGGCCAGGTGTGGTAGCTCACACCTATAATCCCAGCATTTCAGGAGGCTGAGGCAGGTGGATCACTGGAGAACAGGAGTTCAAGATCAGCCTGGCCAACATGGTGAAACTCCATCTGTACTAAAAAAATACAAAAATTAGCCGGGTATGGTAGTATGTCTGTGATCCCAGCTACTTGGGAGGCTGAGGCACAAGAATCACTTGAACCGAGGATGCAGAGGGTGCAGTGAGCCAAGATCACACCACTGCACTCCAGCCTGGGATACAGAATGAGACCCTATCTCAAAAGAGACTCTATAAGGAACTTAAATTTACAAGAGAAAAACAAACAACCCCTTTAAAAAGGGGGCAAAGGAAATGAATAGACACTTTTCAAAAAATGACATATATGCGGTCAACAAACATATGAAAACAATGCTCAGTATCACTGATCATTAGAGAAATGCAAATCAAACCACAATGAGTTACTATCTCACACTCATCAGAATGGCTATTATTAAAAAGCCAAAAAATAAGACATGTTGGCAAGGTTGTGGAGAAAAGGCCACATTCATACGCTGTTGAGGGGAGTTTAAATTAGTTCAACCACTGTGGAAAGCAGCGTGGCGATTCCTCCAAGAGCTAAAAACAGAACTACGATTTGGCCCAGCAATCCCATTACTGGGTATGTGCTCAGAGGAACAGAAATTATTCTACCATAAAGACACATGCATGCATATGTTCATTGCAGCACCATTCACAATAGCAAAGTCATGGTACCAACCTTAATGCCCATCAATGGCAGACAGGATAAAGAAAGGGTCAATACATATACACCATGGAACACTCTGCAATCATAAAAAAGAACAAGATCATGTCCTTTGCAGGAACACAGTTGGAGCTGGAGGCCATTATCCTTTGCAAACTAACTCAGGAATAAAAAACATATACCACATGTTCTCACTTATAAGTGGGAGCTAAATGTTGATAACTCATGGACGTAAAGAGAGGAACAGCAGACACTGGGGTCTAGGTGGTTGAGGATGGAGGGCGGCAGGAGGGAAAGGATCAGAAACAATAACTATTGGGTACTAGGCTTAATACCTGGGTGATGAAATAATCTTTACAATAAACCCCAGGGACACAAGTTTACCTAAATAACAAACTGGCACATGTACCGCTGAACCTGAAATGAAAGCTTTTAGAAGAAGAAGAATCACTGGTACTTCATGTTAAAAATACAAATATTTCTATTACTGTTGTTTTACTGTCTTCTAGTTTATGGCAGCAGCTAATACTTTGGGGATGAGGGTCTGAGAGCATTACATGCCAATTCAGGAGAGGCCAAAGATCTGGGCTGCCTGAGGCACAAAAGCAGGACCTCAGTGACTCCAACACACAGAGATCAGCCATAGCACCAGTTTAATTCTTCAAGAAGACCAGAAGGGTCCTAGGAACCATATGAAATTGCCATTTCATATGTGAAAAACAGCTGAATTACTGCAATTTCACCTGGTTCAATCTGATACTTTAATATAATACATAGAAATGAGATGTGTTTACACAAGAAAAATACTATCTTTAAACTTATTTTGTTAAGGAACTTTAAAAAGTGGCCTCTCTTTATTAAATAATGTTACAATTTTTCCAAGCCATGTTCCTGTAGCTGTCTGTCATATTCCATCTTTGTCAAGATCCAGACACTCAGTCATCAGCCTCATCAGACTCATCAGGCAAACTTGGGTCTAAGCTTCTGCTTCTCCAGTCTTCACTAAACAGGTTTCCTTGGGTCTCTGCCATGATACTTGTAACCACCAACTGCTTAATTTTTGCCCCTACATTGCAGAGTTTCTAGCTTCTAAATCTAACTTGAGCATTAAAATTTTAAAGGAGATGCTTCTCCCTGCAGATGTTCTTTTACAAAGCTGATGACAGTGTCCATTTTCACCCACATAGCCATATCAGCAGGTTTTCTGGTCTATTTTGATGATGTATGGCAATAACAATGGCAACAGTTGGTGCACAAACATCTCCGTCTCACAAAAAACAGGAGACTGATTTAAAAAAAAGAGAGAGAGAGAGAGCTTCTAGCTGGATGCAGAAGATGCAGGGTGTTCAAACAACCAGATGTTCCAATTTAGCAAAGACAACTTGGCTTTCATTATCATGTCTTGTGAGCTCCCACTCCAAGTGAGGGAGAGAATCAAAAAGTTCAAACTCAGTTCATGGCTTCTGGATGACTGTCAGGCAAGGGGAACATTTTTAAATGATTTCCCTGTGTGGCATCATTCATGTTTCTAATCCAGAACACCAGGCACATTTGGCAGATTCAGTAACAATTGGCATTTTAGGAAACTGAAAGAGTAAGTCAAACGAGAGTAATAGGTCTAAGGACTACACAGACACATTAAGAGGTAGAGCAAGGCTCTTAGTTTGGGAACTGTTAAATAAGAAGTTGGGGTGAGGAATCTTTCCTCTCCTATCTTAAGGCACTGATGAGTTGGACTGAAAAGACAGCCAGGGTAGAAGGAGTAACATGAATATTTAGTGGCCCAACTCCAGTATCCAAGCTAACAACAAGGAGATTGGGTGGCAGCAATCCCAAAAGGTTGGACCTGGTCAGCTCACGTCATCACGTCATCAGAAAAGACGGCAGCAGTAGAATCCTTGTCCCACCATGACACCAGGGCAATAGGCATCACGGAGAGCATGTGAGGCACCCTGTGAGCCAAGGGAAAAGAGGTAGGCAATCCAGAGGCCAGCTATTCCACGGGGAATACAGAATAAAGACTATTTGTCTTTGTTGTTTTAAATTTTATTTTTGGTGTTGGTTTTTGTTTTTTGTTTTTTAAGAGACAGAGTCTTGGGCAGGTGTGGTGGCTCACGCCTGTAATCCCAGCACTTGGGAGGCCGAGGTGGGCGGATCACGAGGTCAGGAGATCAAGACCATCCTGCCTAACACGATGAAACCCCATGTCTACTAAAAAAATACAAAAAAAATTAGCTGGTCGTGGTGGCGGGCGCCTGTAGTTCCAGCTACTCGGGAGGCTGAAGCAGAAGAATGCCGTAAACCTGGGAGGTGGAGCTTGCCGTGAGCCGAGATCGTGCTATTGCACTCCAGCCTGGGTGACAGAGTGAGACTCTGTCTCAAAAAAAAAACAAAAAGAGAGAGTCTTGTCTATCACCCAGGTTGGAGTACAGTGGTGCAATCACAGCTCATTGTACTTTTGAACTCCTGGGCTCAAGTGATCCTCCTGCCTCAGCCTCCCAAGTATCTGGGACTACAGGCACATACCACTACACCTCACTATTTTTTTTAAATTTTCGTAGAAACAGGGTCTCACTATGTTGCCTAGGCTCATCTCAAACCCCTGGACTCAAGCAATCGTTCCCTTTCTGCCTCCCAAACGGATGGGATTACAGCATAAGCCCATTGTACCTGGCTCTTAAGATGGTATTTATCCCTGTTTTCTGTTTTACTAACTTCTTCCCCTTCTGATCAAAGGGGCTCCTGACCGCTATGGTCCCAAAGTGTGTGCCACAACAATACACTGATGTGCCAGAGATAAGGTACGTGGATGCTAGTGTATTGATCCTTTCAGCCTTCAGGCCAGTCACCTCTGGCTAGAGTAAACAGCTCTCTTGGTTTGCCTGGGACCATCAGTTTTAAAGTCAGAAATGTCCCAGGCAAACCAGGACTGGTTTGTCACCCTAACTACCTCTGGTCATAAGCAAGGCACTAGTGACCTCGGTATCATATTATGCCAAACAAATACTATCTACATGTGCCAGGACAAGGAAAAGATTGGAGAGGCCTTAATCTAGTTTATAAGAAGACATGAAGCATATTAACTTTAAGGTAAAAAAAAAGTAAAAAAGCAAAAATTAGACACAAATTAGGATCACTTAAAACCCAGAGCCTCTCATTCTGCAAGTAAAACCACTCCCGGGGCTGCCCTGAAGAGTATGGCAGCTTGTATGGTCCAATTCCGTGCACACTGTAATGTCACTTTTAGGGCAGCGGAGAAGCCAGAACCAACAGAGTTCCTCTCAGGACTGAGCATCAAGCACTGAGGAAAAAGTCTTCCCTGGTAAAGTACATGAACAAGCTCACAAAACAGGATCTTCACCCCATCCTTTATGTCCTCTCTCCACCCCCTACACTGAACTGTAAGCGCCACCAAAGCAGGTGATAAATGACTTCAAGGCTGTGGCCACCAGACCCACTCACCCACTTTCTCATGGGATCTGGCATATTTTGAGCACCCAACAATGTGCCTGCAAACCCCAGCCCAAGAAGATAACTTCAGCAAACACTGTACAAGCCTGAATGTTAAAATTATCTTCATTCTCACCCAAGTGGTTGACCCTTCCCATCAACACAGCAAAAGGAGTAAGACGGCATGGTATCAAGTTAATAAACTCAGCACCAGGTTTTGAAGATCCCACACTCCCTTTACCTATCGGTGGAGCTGGTTCATATCAGAAAAACATAACAGAAATAGCCCAATCAGCTGCCTGGTAATAAATAGAGCTATAAAAAATGTTTCATGCCAATATACAGTTACTTGTAATGATCTACCTTGAGGATATTCAGAGAAATCAGATACCACACCGCCAACCCTCGGCAGTTCAAAAATTCTTCCTGTCTGAATTACTAGAATTCCCTATTATTATTACTGGTTTGCAATCAGGGGCAATTATGTTCCCCAGGGGACATCTTGGCAATGTCTGAAGGCATTTTTGGTTATCAATCTAAGAGTAAGGGATGCTACTGGCATCCAGTCAGTAGACACCAGAGACGATGCTAAACATACTACAATGCACAAGACACCCCCACAACAAAAAATTAACCAGCCCAAAATATCAATGGCATTGAGACTGAGAACCCCTGTCTTATTATTAATCTCAAGCCTTTTTAGCCTCTGTCTTCTGCAGTCTTTATTTATTAATGTCACAAAATGGAGAGGTTTTTGCTCACCAGAATGTCTCTTGGGGAGAGTACAATATGTTTGGAAGAAAATGCTTTGATCATCTGGGATGAAAGTAAGACCTCAAACAGCTGCTTAAATAATCAAAACATACTGGCTAAATCTCTTACTAAGAAGCATGGGGTTGTTCTCACTCATAAGTGGGAGCTGAACAATGAGAACACATGGACACAGGGATGGGAACATCACACACTGGGGCCTATTGGGGGGTCAGGGGCTAGAGGAGGGATAACATTAGGAGAAATACCTAATGTAGATGATGGGTTGATGGGTGCAGCAAACCACCATGGCACGTGTATACCTATGTAACAAACCTGCACATTCTGCACATGTAGCCCAGAATTTAAAATATAATAAAAAAAAAAAAAAGAAAGAAGAAGCATGGGGTCTGTTTACTGGAGAAACTTTGTTTTACTGGACATTGGAATTAGCTGTGGAAGAAAACAAGCCCAATGCTGCTCAGAAAAGGAAAATGAGAAATAAACCTACAAGGGCAAAGCGACTGAGAAAGGGCTTTGGAGGAGAGCACATCTGTCTAAAGGGGTTCTTTTAAAAATTGTTTGTTATGGGGTATACAGTATAAATCCCCTCTTCCATCTTTCTCACTTTTTCTATCTCAGTCACTGATTATTTCATACAATCAGAAAGATTTTTGTTGGTTTATTTCTACTGACTCAAAAGAGACTCTGACTTTGGCATCTACGTTGGCCCAGAGTCTGATCATGGAAATGTTGAGCCAGGGCTACAGTGAACATCTGGGCACAGTGAATTTCTTCAGCATTCACAAAGGTCTCCCTGAATCCTGAACCTCTCCTGCCACTTCGGAAGGGACTCTGTTGGGCCAGAAATTATCTGAACTGTGAGAACACTCAGAGATTTCTTACAAAGCAAATACTTGCTCCTACATTACATTTCTACAACTGTCTCAAACACAAGGCCAATGAAAAATGATACTCTGAGTTGTAATAAATAATGTATGTTTTCATTTATAAGCAAAATAAAAGGTAAAGGCAGCCCAAGGTGATACACTGAATGGAATAATGTTGCAGTTACAGCACAGCAAAGTTGAATAAAAGGTAAATGTTGGATGGCTACATCACCCAAGAGAGTCGGCAAAGCACAGAACAGTGTTCAATTTAGCCTCTAACACAGCAGGGCTATGGAAGAGGCAACCAGATCTCAATGCAAGGAGGCTGGAGCTTCATCTGAAGTCCCTGGTGCCTGTCTACCTTCCTGGGATCAACACTGCCAGTCATTCCAAGGGTTGCCCTGAAGGACACTGTGGTCTGAAAAGAAGCAGGAATGGAATCTAAAAGAAGCCAAGCAGATTAGATAGATTTTACATTTTGATACAATTTCACACAATTGCATTTTTGAAAACTGAGTGGATTCAGCTAAAGTAAATGAGGGGTAGTACTCAACTACTTACAAAGCACTTCCAAAGCAACCTTTGGAGACAGACATTATCTGGCAGTTCTCACTGGTCTCTCAGCAAAATCAGTAAGATGGGTAGGAGGTTGGAGAGTAGAAGGCAGTGGTGGCAGCTCCTGGTATCAGATGTCAATGAGGCAGAAAAAATAGCTGCAGTCTGAGCCTTCTGGAATGCCAACACCAACCCCACCAAGCGGGTAGATGTGTGAAAGGAGAAACCCTCCTACGATGCAGGGATTGACTCACAGGGAACTGCATGAGAAGAGAGGATACGTGAGAACCATAGAAAGAGACTATTGAATTCTCCTTGGAAGCTGGGATTCATACAACTCAACCACTGACATCTCCCAGCAGATTCGGGGAGGGGTGAAAGACTCTTTGATATGTAATTGACTTCCCAAGCCAACTGAGCTCTCAGAGCC
The DNA here is from genome assembly GCF_002776525.5 of Piliocolobus tephrosceles. Classification (NCBI taxonomy): domain Eukaryota; kingdom Metazoa; phylum Chordata; class Mammalia; order Primates; family Cercopithecidae; genus Piliocolobus; species Piliocolobus tephrosceles. The sequence goes on from NW_022317547.1 coordinate 11,579, forward strand.
ATTTCTTCAAACTCAGAGAAGAACTGGAGAAAATATCCTAACTAAATATATAAACAAAAACCCTGAGGCATGAGGGACACCCAGTTGTCAATTCCTAGCTGTCAGGCCTAATAAGTATAAGACAAGTACACGTGTTCTATAGTTTCCAACCCAAGACATCTATTGGTCTGGCTAGCTCTACCTTCTGAACTTGAGACAGATGAGAGATCTTACACATGGAAGTTTAGAACATTCTCTGGGGAACAAGTAATGCTTAGTCTCGACAGCAGGCTGCCTCTGTGTTGGGGAGAGAATGGCAGGAAGCCATTTCCTCACCTCAGCCAACTCTGCATCCTTACAGGAAGCCTGAGAGGTATGCATTCAGGAACCTAACTTCAACCCCAAGGGAGATCCCAGAGAAACCTGACATGTAAGTGAGGGTTTTAAAATATATATATATAGTGACCTGTCTCAGTGCTAATCATTCTGTTTCAAGTATGGATGTTCCAGTCCTACAGCTCTTTGTTCATATCGAATAGGACAAGCAAGGTTTGTTGATTATTAAAACTTAAAAGCTCCCAAGAGAGAAATTTAAAAGGACCTCTGATGCTGGCTGGCTCTGAACAAAATCTGATTGGGGTCATGTCAGGAGATTTGGGTGCTACTTCTATGTCTGCCTCCAACTCTATGTGACTACTAGCCCTGGACTTCCTCACCTGTGAAATGAGGCTGAATGGTAAATATTGTACTTCATCTCTTATGTATACTCTGGTTGACTGGTAGTGGTTTCCTGGATGGTTGCTTGTGGCTATTCTGAGGCCAAGACTGGGTTGAAAGGGAAAGAGAATTGTGATGGACTACTGATGTCTGCAATGTACCCAGGACTAGGAAGTATTAACACATAATTGACCATATCTGGAAGTTCCCTTCTGGGGCTGCAGATTTATAAGGCTCTCATTTATGTGCTTCAGCATTACTGAATTAGGTCAACTTCTTTCTTCTGGCTTCCACTGGTTTTTTTTGTTTGTCTGGTTTTTTGTTTTTGTTTTTGTTTTTTTTTGGTGGGGGGTTGCAACACAGTCTTGCTCTGTTGCCCAGGCTGGAGTACAGTTGTGCAATGTCAGCTCACTGCAACCTCTACCTCCCAGGTTCAAGCTATTCTTCTGCCTCAGCCTCCCAAGGAGCTGGGATTACAGGCACACCAGCTAATTTTTGTATTTTTATATTTTAGACAAGGTTTTGCCATGTTGGCCAGGCTGGTCTCAAACTCCTGACCTCAAGTGATCTGCCTGCCTTGGGCTCCCAAAGTGCTGGGATTACAGGTGTGAGCGACTGCGCCTGGCCAGGCTTCCATTGCTTCTGATGATACATAAGCTGTTAATCTTACTGATATTCCATTGTATATGATAAATCATTTTTCTCTCAGTACTTTCATAATTTTCTTTTTCTTCCAACTTTATTAATGGACAAAAGTGTATATTTTTAAGGTATACAATGTGATTTGATATGCACACACACTGTGAAATGATTACCATAATCAAGCTAATCAATATATTCATCACCTCACACAATTACTATTGTGTATTTGTGTGTATGTGTGTGTGTGTGTGTGGTAGGAACAAATTTATCTGCTTTCTTAGCCAATTTCAAGTATTCAATACAGTATTGTTAACTAAAGTCACCATACTGTACATTAGATCCCAGAACTTATTCAGTCATGCAAATGTATGCCCTTTGACCAACATCTCTTCATTTCCTCCACATTCCCCCTCCCCAGTCCCTGGCAATCATCAATCTACACTGATTGACATTTTTAGATTCTACATGTGAGATTATGCAGTGTTTATCTTTCTCTGTCTGACTTATTTCACATAGGATAAATCCCCTCAGGTTTCATTCTTATTGTAGCAAATGGCAGAGTTCTTTCTTTTTTATAGCTGAATATTCACATATACATCACATTTTCTTTATCCATTCATCTGTCTACAGACACATAGGTTGTCTCCATAACTTAGTGTGATATTATAAATATGTATATATTATATATATGTGTGTATATATAAATATGTATATATTATAAATATGTACATATTATAAATATGTATAAATATATTATAAAATATTATAAAGATGTATATGTATAGACATGTATGTATATTAGTTTGTATACACAGTTCCTGGCTTATAGCTACCATAGCCCTTGTTATTTCTCCCCAAGGCAGGCCATAGAAACTAAAAATATACACTTGTCTTCCATCACCTTTCTGTCTTGGAGTGGGCCATACAGAAATTATCTGACTCACCTTGTCCGTTTGTAGGTACTAAGACTTCCATTTCACAAAATGTCTTGCCCCATACCCTGGAAGAAAAAGTGATATGCAGAAAGGCCAAGAACAATCTGGAGAGGTCACACTTAGTTTCCTCCTTCAGTCTATTAATACAAGGTCATTCTTTGTTGGCCTTGTGTTTGAGGTGCTGTTTTCGTGTTTTCTTGTCCAGTCGCATTTCTACCCAAGGGTCAATAATGCCTATTCAACGAAATCTCCATAAAAGGCCCAAAAGAAAGGCTTTGGAGAGCTTGCAGAGAGCTGAACACGTGGAGGCTCCTGGAGAGTGGCACACTCGAAGCACAGAAGCTCCAAACCCCTTCCCATACCTTACGCTATGCACCACTTCATCCATATCTTTTGCAGTATTCTTTAAAATAAAACAAACAAAAAACCAAGTGTTTTCCTGAGTTATGTGAGCTGCACTAGCAAATTAACTAAACCCAAAGAGGAGATCGTGAGATCTCCAATTTATGGCTATCAGTCATATGCACAGGTAAAACAAGCTGAAGCTTGAGATTGGCATTGGAAGTGGGATATAGTCTTGTGGGTCTGAGCCCTCAACCTGTAGGATGTAAAAATATCTCCAAGTAAATAGCATTGGAGCTGAATTAGAGGACACCCAGCTGCCATCCACTGCAGAATTGATTGCATGTTTGCTCGTGGAGAGAAATCTTCACATATTTTGTGGTCACACAAGTTTTCTGTGTTAATAGTTGTTGAGAGAACAGAAAAAAATAAATAAATACTTTCATTTTTTTCCTCTCAGACTTGGCTATTTGTTGTGAATAATGCTTCCCTGAATATGGGAGTGCAAATATCTCTAACATACTGATTTCATTTTCTTTGAATATATATGCAGAAGTGAGATTGCTAGATCATATGGTAGTTCTATTTTTAATTTTTTGAAAACACTCCATAGTGTTTTCCATAATGGTTGTACCAATTTACATTTTCACCAAAAGTACAAGAGCTCCCTTTTTTCCTTATCCTCCCTAAAATTTGTTATCCCTTATATCAAGATTCCCTTCAGTCTCTGGCTTTCAGCATTTTTATTTTAATGTGTATGAGTGTGGATATCTTTGACTATATCCTACTTGAAGTTTGTTGAGCTTCTTGAATGTGCAGATTGGTGATTTTCATCAAATTTGGGGGATTTTAAACCATATTTCTTCAAATTTTTTTAAATCTACAAAGAGTCTACTATTAAGCCTGCAGAAGTTAGCTTTCTACATGCATATGTATATATCATGTATATCTCTTTACATTAAACAGATACAGAAACATAGCTTCTTTTCCTCTTTTAGTACTCTCATTACACATATATGGGTGTGATTATTGGTATCCCATATTCCCCTGAGGCTCTCTTCATTTTTTTAAATCTTTTTTCTCTCTGTTCTTCAAATCCTATCATCTCTAACAATCTATCTACAAGTTTACAAATTCTCCTGTCAGCTCAAATCTACTGTTGAGCCCCTCTAGTGAATTTTTCTTTTCAACTACTATACTTTTTAACTCCAAACTTTTCATTTGGTTATTTTTGTAATTTCTATCTTATTGATATTCTTTATTTGATGAGATATTATCATACCTTTTTGTACCTCTTTAAATATGGCTTTTTCCTTTAATTTTTTGGACATGCTTATGACAGTTTTGAAATTATTTTTAAATCTGACAGCTGGTTCCTCTCACAAACAGTTGTTATTGCCTGATTTTTTTTTTTTTTTTTTTCTGCCCTGTGGAGGTGACACATTTTCCTGTTTCTCTGCATGTCTTACAGTTTTTTTGTCAAAAACTGGATATTTTTGGTAACATATTGTCACAATTCTAGATATTGATTCCCATCCTCCCTTGTCTGTACTTGTTTTTATATGTTTTGCTTGCTTGTTTGGTAACTTGAGTAGACTATTTTAGTTAAGTCTATTTCACTAACGGAGATGAAGTCTTTGGAATGACAATGATTTTAGCAGGGTTCTCCTTGGCTGTTCCTTTACCTAATTCTGTTAAACTATCTGCCTCATTTCATATCGCACTTGGTTGTCAGGATCCACTAATTACCAGCCGATGGCTCTATTGTTTTTGACAATGTCCTTGGACATAAATTGCTCCACAGTCTAAATTAAATTTGGACAGTGACAGTTTTTCAGACCGGTCTTAGAGATTTGTTGTCACCTGAGGAGGACTCTTTATCTGTCTCTCTCCAGTTCTTACTGGTAAACTAGCTGTCCTTGGATTAGCTTGTTACTCTTAATTTAGAGAAGCTACCAGCCTCCTCTCATTTGCTTACCACCAAAATTTCCATTGGTTTTGACAACACCTGGAGCCTGAACTTCCCTGTAGTGTTTTGCGTAAACTCAGGCCCTTAGGGAAGGTTTCAGAGCTCTATTTTTGTATGGACTACCTCCCGCTTGGGCAAAATCTCTGAGCCACTACCCAAAGTACTGGTGGTTTCCAGTCTCTTGACTTCCCACTCCTGGCGTGGAGCATCTGCCCTATGAGTGAAATGCAATAAGGGTTATTGGGGCCCCAGTATTCTCATCCTGCCACACCTAGAATAGATCCTCTGAACTGTGAGTAGCAGATCCTCTGCCCTGTGAGTGGGAGCTCAGTGAAGAAAGGGAGCTTCCCACACACAGCCACTGCACCACCAGATTACTAGTTTCTCCCATTACCAGTAATGTAAACTCTTCAAGTCAGGATTTGAAGGAACAAGAAATTCTGAAGGCCTGCCCCTCTTGGTGAAATACTATCTCTTGATCAGGAGCTGAGGGGAGAGTCTGATCTTCTTGGTCATGTTCACCTGAAGCAGAGCTTCTGTCAAGCTGACCTGCTAGCAGGAAGAAGAGACTGGTTATGATTAAAATGCCACAGAATCTTGCTGTTCTTACCAAGTTTTAGTAGATTTACTTTTAAGTAATTTTTAAATAAATGTTTTTTTCAGTTGCTGTATGTCCTTAGGACAATTTTCAGACTTTAAACCATTGGGCTTTTTTTTATAGTTTTCAGAAGTTATGCTTGTTTCATTAAGGAGTGGGTTCATGGGACTCCTCATGCTGCTATCCCAGAAGTAGCACCTGATAGCTGCCTCCTTATCTTAAAAAGCAAACTTCATTTGCTGTAGTTGCATCTATGCTTAAACTTGTCACCTCTATCTTTCTTAAATGAATATCTGATCAGTTACCTGCTGTAATGCAGATCAAGTTGACAGGTGGGTAGGTGGGTAAGTACAGATCTATGTTTATTTGTCAATCTGTAGAAAGAAATCTATTTTACTGCAGTCTCTTAATCATTGTTGAACTATATTCTGACAGAACAAAAGGAATTCAAAGAAGAACACTGTATTACACACCAACCATCTCACCTTTTGTAAGATTTTGCCACTGCAGGTAACTCCCAGGTTTGGCTTTTCCAAATTATTAACAGGTTTAGCATCAAGACAAATCCCAGTGAGGCAATCATGGTTTCTTCTACTTTGTTTACTCATAAATGTTGATTTTTTTAAAAAATGCAAAAGTAAAGCTATTTTTCTTACTTTCCTCACTGATTTTGACTCTGAACTACCATGAGGCCAAAATGTTCTGTGAATGCATACATATTAACTACCACAAAGACAAAGTTAAATGGCATTAACCATTCCAATAGAAGTATTCAAAAAAAATTAAGGACAACAACGAGGCCAAGAACTGTTATAAAACTGTTCTGTGTAATTTCTATGGTTTTATCAGAGAAACACTCAATATGACCATACAAAACATACTTGCACTATTTCTAAAGGACTTCTAAAATAAGTTTAGACCACCACCAAATTTACATTAAAAGTGGTAAGAGGGTCCTGGCTGGCCCGATGGCCAAATAGGAACAGCTCCAGTCTGCAGCTCCCAGCGAGACCAACCCAGAAGGCAGGTGATTTCTACATTTCCAACTGAGTGGCACTTGGAATGCCAAGACAGAACTGTTCACTCCCCTAGAAAGGGGGCTGAAGCCAGGGAGCCAAGTGGTCTAGCTCAGTGGATCCCACCCCTACGGAGCCCAGCAAGCGAAGATCCACTGGCTTGAAATTCTCGGTGCCAACGCAGCAGTCTTAAGTCAACCTGGGACGCTCCAGCTTGGTGTGGAGAGGGGCGTCCACCATTACTGAGGCTTGAGTAGGCTGTTTTCCCCTCACAGTGTAAACAAAGCCAAGGGAAGCTTGGACTGGACGGAGCCCACCACAGTGCAGCAAACCTGCTATAGCTAGACTGCCTCTCTAGATTCCTCCTGTCTGAGCAGGAGGAAAGAAGGCAGCAGCCCCAGTCAGGGGCTTATAGACAAAGCTCCCATCTCCCTGGGACAGAGCACCTCGGGGAGGGGACGGCTATGAGCACAGCTTCAGCAGACTTAAACATTCCTGCGTGCCAGCTCTGAAGACAGCAGCAGATTTCCCAGCACAGCGCTCGAACTCTGCTAAGGGACAGACTGCCTCCTCAAGTGGGTCTCTGACCCCCATGCCTTCTGACTGGGAGACAGCTCCCAGCAGGGGTCAACAGACACCTCAAACAGGAGAGCTCCAGCTGGCATCCTGGCAGGTGCCCCTGTGGGATGAATGTTCCAGAGGAAGGAACAGGCAGCAATCCTTACTGTTCTGCAGCCTACGCTGGTAATACTCAGGCAAACGGGATCTGGAGTGGACCTCCAGCAAGCTCCAGCAGACCTGCAGAAGAGAGTCCTGATTGTTAGAAGGAAAACAAACAGAAAGCAATAACCTCAACAAAAAGGAGGCCCATGTAAAAACCCCAACCAAAGGTCATCGGCATCAAAGATCAAAGGTAGATAAATCCAGGAAGATGAGGAAAAACCAGTGCAATAAGGCGGAAAACTCCAAAAACCAGAACACCTCTTCTCCTCCAAAGGATCACAACTCCTTGCCAGGAAGGGGACAAAACTTGATGGAGAGTGAGTTTAACAAATTGACAGAAGTAGGCTTCAGAAGGTGGGTAATAACAAATTCCTCCGAGCTAAAGGAGCATGTTCTAACCCAATGCAAGCAAGCTAAGAACCTTGATAAAAGGTTACAGGAACTGCTAAGTAGAATAACTAGTTTAGAGAAGAATGTAAATGACCTGATGGAGCTGAAAAACGGAGCACAAGAACTTTGTAAAACATACACAAGTATCAATAGCCGAATTGATCAAGCAGAAGAAAAGGATATCAGAGATTGAAGATCAACTTAATGAAATAAAGTGTGAAGACAAGATTAGACAAAGAAATGCAAAGGAACAAATGAAGCTTACAATAAATATAGGACTATGTGAAAAGAATAAAACCTACATTTAATTGATGTACCTGAAAGTGACAGACAGAATGAAACCAATTTGGAAAACATCCTTTAGGATATTATCCCAGAGAACTTCCCCAACCTAGCAAGACAGACCAATATTCAATTTCAGGAAATACAGAGAACACCACAAATATACTCCCCGAGAAGAGCAACCCAAGACACATAATCATCAGATTCACCAAGGTTGAAATGAAGGAAAAAATGTTAAGGGCAGCCAGAGAGAAAGGTCAGGTTACTCACAAAGGGAAGCCCATAAGACAAACAGCAGATCTCTCTGCAGAAACCCTATAAGCCAGAAGAGAGTATGGGCAAATATTCAACATTCTTAAAGAAAATAATTTAACCCAGAATTTCATAGCCAGCCAAACTAAGTTTCATAAGCAAAGAAGAAATAAAATCCTTTACAGAGAAGCAAATGCTGAGGAATTTTGTCACCACCAGGCCCTCCTTACAAGAGTTCCTGAAGGAAGCGGTAAATAAGGGAAGGAAAAACCAGTACCAGCCACTGCAAAGACATGCCAAATTGTAAAGACCATCAACATTATGAAGAAACTGTATCAACTAATGGGCAAAATAACCAGCTAGCATCATAATGACGAGATCAAATTCACACATAACAATATTAACCTTAAATGTAAACAGGCTAAATGCCCCAATTGAAAGACACAGACTGGCTAACTGGATAAAAGTCAAGACCCATCAGTGTGTTGTATTCAGGAGACCCATCTCACATGCAAAGACACACATAGGCTCAAAATAAAGGGATGGAGGATTTACCAAGCACAGGGAAAGCAAAATAGAGCAGGGGTTGCAGTCCTAGTCTCTGATAAAACACACTTTTAGCCAACAAAGATCCAAAAAGACAAAGAAGGGCATTACATAATGGTAAAGGGATCAATACAACAAGAAAACCTAACTATCCTAAATATATATGCACCCAATACAGGAGCACCCAGATTCATAAAGCAAGTTCTTAAAGACCTACAAAGAGACTTAGACTCCCACACAATAAGAGTGGGAGACTATAACACCCCACTGTCAATATTAGACAGATCGAGTCAGAAAATTAACAAGAATATTCAGGACTTGAACTCAGCTCTACACCAAGCAGACCTAATAGACATCTACAGAACTCTCCACCCCAAATCAACAGAATATACATTCTTCTCAGCACCACATTGCATGTATTCTAAAATTGACCACATAATTGGAAGTAAAACACTCCTCACCAATGCAAAAAAATGGAAATCATAACAGCCTCTCAGACCAGAGTGCAGTCAAATTAGAACTCAAAATTAAGAAACTCACTTAAAATCACACAACTACATGGAAACTGAACAACCTGATCCTGAATGACTACTGGGTACACAACGAAGTTAAGGTAGAAATAAATAAGTTCTTTGAAACCAATGAGAACATACTAGAGTCTCTGGGACACAGCATACTAGAATCTCTGGGACACAGCTAACGCAGTGTTTAAAGGGAAATTTATGGCACTAAATACCCACAGGAGAAAGCAGGAAAGATCTAAAATCGACACCCTAACATCACAATTAAAAGAACTAGAGAAGCAAGAGCAAACAAATTCAAAAGCTAGCAGAAGACAAGAAATAACTAAGATCAGAGCAGAACTGAAGGAGTTAGAGGCATGAAAAACCCTACCAAAAAATAAATACATAAATAAATAAATGAATCCAGGAGCTGGTTTTTTGAAGATTAACAAAACAGATGAAGTGCTAGCTAAACTAATAAAGAAGAAAAAAGAGAAGAATCTAACAGACACAATAAAAAATGATAAATGGGATATCACCACCAATCCCACAGAAATACAAACTACCATCAGAGAGTACTATAAACACCTCTTTGCAAATAAACTAGAAAATCTAGAAGAAGTGAATAAATTTCTGGACACATACACCCTCCCAAGACGAAACAAGGAAGAAGTCAAATCCCTGAAAAGACCAAATTCTGAAATTTAACAATTTAGTAACAAATTCTGAAATTGAGGCAGTAACTAACAGTCTACCAACCAGAAAAAGCCCAGGACCGGACATATTCACAGCCGAATTATATCAGAGCTATAAAGAGGAGCTGGTACCATTCCTTCTGAAACTATTCCAAACAACAGAAAAAGAGGCACTCCTCCCTAACTCATTTTATGAGGCCAGCATCATCCTGATACCAAAACCTGGCAGAGACACAACAAAAAAAGAAAATTTTAGACCAATATCCCTGATGAACATCAATGCAAAAGTCCTCAATAAAATACTGGCAAACAGAATCCAGCAGGACACCAAAAAGCTTATCCACCATGATCAAGTTGGCTTCATCCCTGGGATGCAAGGATGGTTCAACATATACAAATCAATAAACATAATCCATTGCATAAACAGAACCAATGACAAAAACCACATGATTGTCTCTATAGATGTAAAAAAGACCTTTGATAAAATTCAACACTCCTTCATGCTAAAAACTCTCAATAAACTAGGTATTGATGGAATGTATCTCAAAATAATAAAAGCTATTTATGACAAACCCACAGCCAATATCATACTGAATGAACAAAAACTGGAAGCATTCCCTTTGAAAATTGGCACAAGACAAGTATACCTTCTCTCACCACTCCTATTCAACATAGTATTGGAAGTTCTGGTCAGGGCAATCAGATAAGAGAAATCAATAAAGGATATTCAGTTAGGAAAAGAGGAAGTCAAGTTGTCCCTGTTTGCAGATGACATGATTGTATATTTAGAAAACCCCATCATCTCAGCCCAAAATCTCCTTAAGCTGATAAGCAACTTCAGCAAAGTCTCAGGATACAAAATCAATGTGCAAAAATCACAAACATTTCTACACACCAATAATAGGCAAACAAAGAGCCAAATCATGAGTGAACTCCCATTCACAATCACTGCAAAGAGAATAAAATACCTAGAAATCCAACTTACAAGGATGTGAAGGATCTCTTCAAGGAGAACTACAAACCACTGTTCAAGGAAATCAGAGAGGACACAAACAAATGGAAAACCATACCATGCTCATGGATGGGAAGAATCAATATTGTGAAAATGACCATACTGCCCCAAGTAATTTATAAATTCAGTCATATCCCCATCTAGCTACCATTGACTTTCTTTGCAGAATTAGAAAAAACTAAATTTCATATGGAACCAAAAAAGAGCCCATACAGCCAAGACAATCGAAAGGAAAAAGAACAAAGCTGGAGGCATCATGATACCTGACTTCAAACTATATACAAGGCTACAGTAATCAAAACATCATAGTACTGGTACCAAAACAGATATATAGACCAATGAAACAGAACAGAGGCCGCAGAAATAATGCCACACATCTACTACAACCATCCAATCTTCGACAAACCTGACAAAAACAAGCAATGGGGAAAGGATTCCCTGTTTAATAAATGTTGTTAGGAAAACTGGCTAGCCATATGCAGAAAACAGAAACTGGACCCGTTCCCAACACCTTATACAAAAATTAACTCAAGATGAATTAAAGACTTGAACGTAAGACCTAAAACCATGACAACCCTTGAAGAAAACCTAGGCAATACCATTCAGGACATCTCCTTTTATGGGCAAAAACTTCATGACTAAAACAACAAAGGCAATGGCAACTAAGGCCAAAATTGACAAATGGGGTCTAATTAAACTAAAGAACTTCTGCACAGCAAAAGAAACTATCAGAATGAACAAGCAACCTACAAAATGGGAGAAAATTTTTGGAATTATCCATCTAACAAAGGGCTAATATCCAGAATCTACAAGGAACTTAAACAAATTTACAAGAAAAAAAAAACAACCCCATCAAAAAGTGGGCAAAGGACATTAATAGACACTTCTCAAAAAATGACATTTATACGGCAAACGAACATACGGAAAAAAAAAAAAAAAAAAACTCACCTTCACTGGTCATTAGAGAAATGCAAATCAAAACCACAATGGGATACCATCTCATGCCAGTTAGAATGGCGATCATTAAAATGTCAGGAAACAGGCCAGGCATAGTGGCTCATGCCTGTAATCCCAGCACTTTAGGAGGCCAAGGTGGGCGGATCATGAGGTCAGGAGTTCTAGACCAGCCTGACCAACACGGTGAAACCCCATCTCTACTAAAAATACAAAAATTAGCTAGGCGTGGTGGCACATGCCTGTAATCCCAGCTACTCGGGAGGCTGAGACAGGAGAGTCACTTGAACCCAGGAAACAGAGGTTGCAGTGAGCTGAGATTGTGCCACTGCACTCCAGCCTGGGTGACAGAGCAAGACTCCATCTCAAAAAAAAAAAAAAAAAAAAAAAAAAAGAGTCAGGAAACAA